>NW_010526939.1:0-9401 GCF_000687285.1 Phaethon lepturus
AGTCATGGCAGTCAAGGGAAGTCCCTGGTGAGGGGAAAAAGGGAAACATTGCACGTATTTTAAAAAGGGTAGCCAGGAGGACCTTGGGAACTACCAACCAGTCAGCCTCACCTCTGTTCCTGGGAAGACCATGGAATAGATCCTCCTAGAAGTTATGCTAAGGCACATGGAGGACAGGGAGGTGATTAGAGACAGCTACCATGTTGTCCCTCCACAGGCCCACAACATCCCCCTCTCTAAATTGGAGAGATATGGATTTGATGGGTGGACTGTTGGGTGGATGATGAACTAGTTGAATGGTCACATCCAGAGGGTAGTGGTCAACAGCTCAACGTCCAGATGGAGATCAGTGACAAGTCCCTCAGGGGTCAATACTCGGACCAGCTGTGTTTATTATCTCCATCAGGGACATAGACAGTGGCATTGGGTGCACCCTCAGCAAGTTTGCAGACAACACCAAGCTGAGTGGTGCGATTGACACGCCTGAGGGATGGGATGCCATGCAGAGGGACATGGACAAGCTCAAAGAATGAGCCCCTGTGAAATTCATGAGGTTCAACAGGGCCAAGTGCAGGGTCCTGCACCTGGGTCAGGGCAACCCCTAGTGTCAATACAGGCTGGGGGGTGCAGGGATTGAAAGCAGCCCTGCTGAGAAGGACTTGGGGGGACTGGTGGATGAAAAGTTGGACATGAGCTGGCAATGTGCACTTGCAGCCCAGAAGAACAACTGGGCTGCATCCAAAGCAGTGTGGCCACAAGGTCGAGGGAGGTGATTCTGGCCCTCTGCTCTGGTGAGACCCCACCTGGAGTCCTGCATCCACCTCTGGAGCCCTCGGAACAGGAAAGACATGGACCTGTTGGAGAGGGTCCAGAAGGGAGACACAAAAATGAGAGGGATGGAACAGCTCTCCTGTGAGGACAGGCTGAGAGAGTTGAGGTTGTTCAGTGTGGAGAAGAGAAGGCTCCAGGGAGACCTTATATTGCAGCATTCCAGTACTTAAAGGGGGCTTATATGAAAGATGGGTACAGACTTTTCAGCAGGGCCTGTTGCAAAAGGACAAGGGATAATGATTTTGAACTAAGAGAGGGTAAATTTAGACTAGATAGAAGGAAGAAATTTTTGACAGTGAGGGTGGTGAAACACGGGCACAGGTTCCACAGAGATCTGGTAGCTGCTGCATCCCTGGCAACATTCTAGATCAGGTTGGACGCGGCTCTGAGCAACCTATAATGATTTTGAACTAAGAGAGGGTAAATTTAGACTAGATAGAAGGAAGAAATTTTTGACAGTGAGGGTGGTGAAACACGGGCACAGGTTCCACAGAGATCTGGTAGCTGCTGCATCCCTGGCAACATTCTAGATCAGGTTGGACGCGGCTCTGAGCAACCTGATGTAGTTGAAGATGTCCCTGCTGATTGCAGGAGGGTTGGACTAGATGACCTTTAAAGGTCTCTTCCAAGCCAAACTATTCTAGGATTCTATGAATATTGTAAAGTGCATAATATAAAAACATAGAAAAATATAGACAGACCATCAGCATTTGTTTAATACTGTGTGTATCAAATATATCAAACCTTTACATTTTAACTTTATTGCATAAGACAATATTTTTATACCTAATGAATACTTAGGGTTTTTTTCAGCTTTTATGTTAAAGCCTACTCCCTTTCCCATATGAGAAGTGGAGAGGTCTATGGATTGCCTCCTATTTTAATGCTGATTCTGCAAACTACTTAAAAGCATAGTAAGCATGTGAGTAACTTTATTGAGTTTAATGAGACTCCTCATGCATCTTAAGTTAATCATGAGTCTTGCTGTACTAAAGCTGCAGAAGAAAAACATACAGAAACTTAAGTAGTGGGAATATACATTGTTATAGGACAATAATCACTGTAATTTGCACACAGGATGTTTTTGGTGAAGGAGAGAAACTGGGAAGTCATACAAAAAGGTCTCTTTCCCTTCTCCACTCTCATCTTTCTTCTCATTTAGTATAAACTGAAAACGGCAATTACAAAGTTTCTCATGAGAGGTTGCAGCAACTTTTCTCTCTTTGAGGGCACCAGTCTCTTCTGTCTCCTCTTCCGGCTACCTCTGACCCCTCTTCTGACTACTTTTTTTTCATTTGTAATGGTACTCATATACTAGAATTTAATTTTGAAAGATTCGTCTTTTGTGAAAATTTCTGCAGCCAATGGTACAAAAGTTTTTGGTGCCAGCACAGACATACACTGATTGTGTCAACCTGTTCCTCAAGAAACCAGAATAAAAATGGAGAATAAATCTCAGTCAATATAAGTTAAAGAATAATAGTGGAGAAAACTTAATGGAGAAGAAAAATATGTCAGATAAAACCCATGGTAGCAATGTTACAGGCAGTAAGAAATTGTTCTGTAAGCTTATTAGGAACAAAAGAAATTACAGAGATGATCTAGGCCTACTAATAGATGAAGATATTGAATTTTTTAGAGAGGCAGAAGAGGCAGACATCTTTAATAAGCATTTCTGTTCTTATTTAGTAAAGAACAGAGCGAGAAGAGGAGGAAGAAGCACTTTCCAAACCATTAGTAAACAATTTATAAATCATATTTAGGCTTTAGGCCTGGACAACTTGCAACCACACAAAAGCGTTGGATGTGGAAATCCATGAATGTAAAGAAGTTAATTTTTAGTAAATCTTGGGAACTTCATGAAACTGAAGAATTTTAAAGCTTACATTAAGTTTCAAAACATGTACATGCAATGGTTCAAGGACAGTTAATCTAGCATCAGTCCCAAAGGAATTGAGGGAAAGATGACTTAAAAAAAGATGCTTGCAAACCAGCAACAGCAATATAATTGATGCCATTCAATACGATTTCATAAGACATTAGGACCTGTTTAACAAACTCAATTTCATTATCTCAAGAGGTTAAAAGCTGAGTTGATAGAGCAGCTGCAAGAAGATAATATACTTAGACCTCTGTAAGGCATTCACAAAAAATATTCTTATTGAAAAAATTAGAATGGCAGTACATTTTTAATGGACCGAAAATTAAATAGATTGAAAACTGGCTAATTAACATAGTTATCAATGGAAAATCATAGCTGAATAAGAGTGTTTCTAGCAGGACTCCTTTGGGATTGATGTAAAGTCTGATGTTATTCAGCATTTTCATCAGTGATATAGAAATAAATATAAAATCACTGCTTGTAGTGGATATATTTGCAGATGACACAAAGAGAGGGAGGAGGTTAAATAATGAAAAGGCAGGCAGCTGCACAGGGCCATCTGGACTTCTTGGTAAGCTGGGATCAATGAAACAAAATCCATTAAATTATAGGCACAAGCAAAGTGATATAGCCTGGAAGCAGGAAGTACAAATCATGCAACGGAACTGGAAACTGCATCCTAGAGAATAAAATGTTTGGATAAAAGTTAATGCATTCCAGAAATGTTTAAGCAAGCTGCCTAGTTACAGATGTAAAAAGTGATCTTACTTAGACATTTAGGAATGAAGAAATCCTAGGATATTAATGGTATTGCTAACATCTAGGAACATTTTAAAACTCCCTAAAAACCTTTTGAAACAATTTGGTTATTTTATGTATTAAAACTAGGTAAATTTGTGTCCCAAGCACACTTTAAGGTGTAGACATTTTCACAAATATTAGCATATTTTATCAGAGTGAAGTGAGAAGTTTTCAAAGAAAATGATGCCACAAAATGATTTAAACTTTTAATAGGATATTTCCATTTTAAAACTAGAATATAAAAAATATTTTTAACTATTCATCAGGTAGTCAATTGATTCATAAGAGTAAAATATATACGAAAGAAACATAAAATTGTTAAAAATACCAACAATTAATTGGTATCACAAATTAAAAAGTGATTATTAAGAAATTTATATCACTGGCTTTTCCAAAATAATTGTTTTTCACTGACTGTGCTAATGTTTGCTACGTATACACAATGTCTACATGCCTACAACACTTAACAATAAAAAGAGCCAGCTCATGTGAAAAACAAGACATAAGGGTAGAAGACTCCCTGAAGCAAACCGTAGTTGCAACTCTGAGTGGACATGAAGCATATGACAATAGTCCCAAAGCAGAATGAACAACTCTGAAGTTAAACAATGTGCAAGTATATTTGAGACGATGATCACATTTTCTTCACAGCTGGACATGAACATAGTTCCTGCCCCCTGAATGTGGTCTTTTATCCAACAGCCTGCCTTTGAAGTGGAAAAAATAAGAAGCACTTGTGAATGCCTCAGTAACATGCAAAGAGAAAGAAACATCAGTTTAGTCGAGGTGAGATGGTTCAAAAGGAAAGTCACTTGCCCTGGCAATACTGGCCAGTAGTTTGGTCGCTTCTGATCAAAACAAAGGAAACTACTGAACTGAACAAAAATAAAGCTAAAAAATAAAAATATCATCAATAACACAGAAAATGAAGGTAAAATGAAGCAACTGTGTTATATCTGCTGCAAAGATGTAATCTGGGCTTTAGGAATAACACCTATGCCCCTCACAGCAGAACTAGAGAGGGAGTTCAGCAAATATCATCAATAACACAGAAAATGAAGGTAAAATGAAGCAACTGTGTTATATCTGCTGCAAAGATGTAATCTGGGCTTTAGGAATAACACCTATGCCCCTCACAGCAGAACTAGAAAGAGACTTCAGCAGGCAGCTCAGAGAGTTCAAACTGTCTCAGCATAAAAAATGTTCAAACCTTCAAACAATTTCGAGATAAACAAGGAAAATCTTGAGCCAAAACTCCCAAATCAAATCCGACTCTCTTGATCTACCAAAGGAGGCAGGGGGAAGAGTGGAGGAAAAAAAAAAAAAAGAGCAGCTTCCAAGCATGCAGAAGTAAGATCCAGAACAATAACACAGAGCAGCAGTTCTCAGATGGGTATAATATATTCTCCCCCTGCAGTGGGAAAGCTCTTCCAAAACAACATCTTAAAAGACTTCTACACACTCTCTAAAGATATACGTGGAGAGAGAAACTAAGTATATGGAATGCAATCCTTCCATAACACAGAGACAATCAAATTACTCATAAACAGCATTTGCCCTTGGAAGATAGTCTCAGGCAAGCACTGCTGCTGTTGCTGTGACTTCTCTTCCAACATTTCTGCCTTCTCCATTTGACTTAAGAGGTCAAAGAGATGCAGCATTATTCCTGGTATAGTAAAGCCAGTGTGACAATAAACCTCCTAGGAAAGCAAGGGACAGGAGGGCAGCCAAATCCCCAACAGGATTCTCTCACTCTCCCCATTAATCCAAACTGAAGAAGTCTGCTCAAAGGAGTGCTGATACTCATGAATAATAAACTCATTCACATCATCAATATGAGTGAAGAATTTCCCTGAAGGACAGCTGAAAAAAGGAAAAGAAAGGCCAGGAAAGTGATTTTAAACCAGAAAGAGAGTATAATAATCTAGACAAGGAACAATCCCTCCTATTCCCTTGTGCATTGAAAAGGAGTTCTCAAAACCCACTCACCTTATGGAGGTTAAATAATTACACGGAAACCAAATTTAGGAGATAAACTTGGTCCATGATTTGAACCACAAAGATCAGAAGACTAATTCCTATGACCTACAGGATCAAAAGCCTTCTTCTAATTAAGACAGATTAACACAATAAAAACATTAAGCATTCTACAAAAGAAAAGATGGTCAAATCAGACATGTTGGAAATATATTTGAGGCTTACACAAGGTGTGCTATTGAACTAAATAGAGGGTTTTTGTTTGTTGAAACCTTCAGAAGAAATTAAGAGTGGAAGTAAGGCAAGGACACTACCCTGTAGTCCCCCTTACTGTGCGCCAAGAAAGAACCACTTTATAGGAGCTGAATGGCAAATTTTTCTTCTAGATGCTCTTTTGAAAAATCTGGTGAAAGTCAGGTTCAGGTAGGCCCACCAGACTTAAAAGGGCAAAATGCCTACACCAGACGCCTGGAGCAAAGTCATTTAAGGCAGATGTTAATTCAGAAATTTTAAGGCTATGCACATCTAATGCCAAGATACTAGAAAATCCTAAAGAACTAGGATACCTCCTGGATACACAGGCTCTATGTAGTTACTAAAATCACCTTGGTTGTCAAATGCAGATTTACGAAAAGTAAACCAAACTTGAATCCTCCCTTCCCTTTCCCCTAAATTAGGCAGAGTTCATAAGTCCCAATGGATGCTCGTGCAGTCACCTGGATGACATCTAGACACAATGAGCAGTTGCCTGCTTCTTGTGCTTCTTTTCCAGGTCAAAGATAGACCCATGTTAACACTTCTATCTACATAATAGCCTGAAGTCACACTATTGTCAAGTCCCATAAGAAGCATTTGGCATACTTAAAACTCTGACGCAATTCAGTTTCACCATTTCTGGGAAGAACTTCTTCAGATTCTGCTATCACCAACAATAAATGCTCTGTACTTTCATGAAGATCTAGGACTGTCTTGCATGTAAATTATTAGAAAAAACATACATAAAATTACATTTTCTTCCAAGCAAGCATTGTCTTCAAATGGAGAAAAAACAAAACAAAACCACAAAAAACTTATGAACCAGAGCAAAACTGTCTTCTAAACAGTGTAACTGTTTTAAAACTGACATCAATTGAATGTAAATATTTCCCAAAAGACAGATGAAATCACAGTCTTTCCCATAAATAGGAAGAACTCTTTACTTGGCAAGTGTAGGAACTAAAATGCCAAAGGATACACAACAACAGGAAAATAGCGTATAGCATTTTAACCTTAGCAGGCAATAAATAGAGCCCATGCTAGCACTAAAATAAATATACTGCCTCACGTATGGCTCTACACAGCAGTCAGTCACGTCAGTAGTTCAAAGCTTCTGGACAGACAGCAAATATGGTTGATCCAATGTATAAACAGGAACATGATTAAAGAAATAATCAAAATATATTTCATTGCATTTTTACAAGAAGTATATCACATTTAGAAAGAAGAAAATCAAAATCTCACCAACAGTCTTCCCTTTTTCTACAATAAAAACATAACAATCAATACAAAATAGATCAAATAAATTGTCAGTAAATAGATAAACTTGAGCAATAGAACCTAGGTTTACCCTTATCTGCAGATGGATTTGCCGTACTGGCTTACAACCAAACCTGTGACTTGGAGAAGTTTCCCTTCCTCACTCCATGAACAAGTTAATCAATTCAACATCTCCATCCTTATGCACTGCCCCTTTTCTGTGGCAGGTACACAGCAACACCTAGTCACCAGCCTCCTTATGGGTGAACCATGGGGGGAACAGTGAAAAACTACGTGGCAAACAGATTCTTAATAGTACAAAAGTCACAGCATGCACTGGAGATTTGGGATACCAAAATCCAAATTCCTGATCTAATGTGTCATTATAGACTGAAACATGATTTTACTACAGTGTTTAAATCCTTTCACAAGAACTAAGCATTGAATATATCAAAGCAGGAGAACACACATACAAATAATAAATAAATATGTTTAAGAAACTGGTTAGTCACAACTGAACGATCACATAATGTCATGGATTCTTTGTGATTCTGAAAAATATGCTTTAGATTAAAAGACTAAAATTAAACTGAACACAGGGAAAATAAAAAAAAAGATATTCAATGATCTTCTGGACACATGAGGCTAGAGCAGATGACTAGATGGTCCTTCCTGACCTTGTATGTTCTGACTCCTTATTCTGTATGCTCTTGTTCCACATCTAAATACCCAAACCTTTCTCAAATTTTGTTATGGGCTTCGGGCACAGGTATATGCTAGGTACTCAGGAATTTACCCTCTCTGCATCACCAGCCATTGCAGCATGCACTCCTGCACATTTCGGACTGGAACTGCATCCTTATTTCTATATCCAAGGAGTCTTTGGAGAGATTTTGCGAGCTACTTGAGCTACTTAGCTCTTCCTTGTGAGGCTGTATTCATTTTAACATTGATTTATTTATTTTAGGATCTGAATTTAAAAAAAAAATAAAACAAACAACTTCAAGGTCCTAGAAATACCTAAAAGATTAAGCTCATAAACTCAATGAGTGTGACATATGTATTAATATATTTGTGTATGCAGCAACTAGCTAACCGCATATATCACACACATCATTCCCAAAGCCAATCAGCCATGGATGTTCAATGGATTATTAAAAAAAAAAAAAGCCACAGAGATATCATCTCAGTCATTTAAACCAATTCAGATGATGGTGGCCTACACGCCAACTGTCAACCTTAGAATTTAGCATCAAAGGGTTACAAAAGGATGTCAATTCTGTTTGAAAAACATATTTTAATAGTGCTGATTGTATATAATATTATGAATCACTGTAAATGTCACCTGAAAGGATACAAAATTCAATTTTTGCACCATCTGGAATGTACTCCTGATTAAGTTGTTCAGCAATGTGATCCTATCACCTAAACAAACTAATTAACATCAGAATGACACATTCTGCAGTTTCAGTGGCATTTATCTGTGTCCCATTTGTCCCACATAATTTTTTTTCCAGAATGACCTTATGCTCAAATTGTGCCACCCAGCTAGCTGCATGTTAATTCTCCTTCCAAGAGTAAGCATATATTTCATTAAAACTTACATGATGCTACAGCTTTACCCAGTAGAGTGAAACAGACTGAATAAAAAATTACTTTGGTTAGGTGAAATCTGGAACATCAAAAAACAACTACAAAGTTTCTTCACCTAAAATAGAAATCTTTGAGGCCAGTTCATTGTTGAAAATTTTGACTTGGAGGAATGTGTACTATTTTCAATATTAGACCAGTAAGAGAGTAACACTTTTCTGTTTTTAAATTTGGGGTTTTTCCTTTTTTTTTTTTTTTTTAAGAGAGCATTTATTAAGCCATCTTAAGTACTCTGCAGGTAGTATTACTTCAGTTTAATTTTCAAATGACAAACATGAATGTGTAGTTATTCCCTTTTTTGGCTAAAAAATGTAAATTGAATTAAAAAGACAACGCATTTTTCCATAGCTTCACCATTATGATTCCACAGTTAGTGGCTAATCTAACAGTTTTCTAACTTTTCATGGACACAATCATTGTATTCTAAACAGAAATTACCACACATAGTTTCTGCTCCTGCACGTACTGTTGTCAGCCTCACAGAATACCAAAAAATGCTGTTTGCAAATTACCACTGAATGGCACACCACCACCACACGGAACCTATGACTAACGGTACCTAATACCAGCCAAGGACAGAGCTTTTGTTCTGAAGTTCTGACATTTTGTTTCTGTGTATTGGGTTTGCGTGGCAAGGTTTTGGTAGCGGCAGGTGGGGGGTTGTTACAGGGTGGCTTCTGTGAGAAGCTGCTAGAAACTTCCCCTGTGTCTGACAGAGCCAATGCCAGCCGGCTGTAAGATGGAC
>NW_010526939.1:9426-9632 GCF_000687285.1 Phaethon lepturus
CAAATGCCAGCGGAAGGAAAGCCGGCCCTGCCGCTGGCCAAGGCCGAGCCCATCAGACATCATGGTAGCACCTCTGGGATAACGTAGTTAAGAAGGGGGGAAAAAACCCAGCACACGGCATTTGCAGTTGGAGAACATGTGAGAGGAGCAGCCCTGCAGCCCCCCAGGCCAGAGCAGCAGGGGGGCAGGAGGGGCCCCAGGGCGCC
>NW_010526939.1:9784-35623 GCF_000687285.1 Phaethon lepturus
AGCCCGTGCTGGAGCAGGCTCCTGGGAGGACCTGTGGTCCCATGGAGAGAGGAGCCCAGGCTGGAGCAGGTTTGCTGGCAGGACTTGTGACCCCATGGGGGACCCAGGCTGGAGCAGCCTGTTCCTGAAGGACGGCAGCCGTGGGGGGACCGAGACTGGAGCAGCTTGTGAAGAACTGCAGCCCATGGGAAGGACTCACGCTGGAGAAGTTTGCGAGTGATCTCTCCCTGTCCTTCCCTTGACCCACGAGCCTTTTGTTGTATTTTCTCTGCCCTGTCCAATTGAGGAAGGGGAGTGCTAGAGCGGCTTTGGAGGGCACTTGGCATCCAGCCAGGGTCAACCCACCACATTCTGCTCAATATTACATTGCATAACTTCACAGTAAATTGGATTCCAGGTTTATTGTCAAAGTAGTTAAAAATTCAAAAGCTTGCTGTTTGAACAGAACATCATGGAAAAGCACTAAATAAAATTGAACTTGGAGATAATTTCTCTTTATGGTGAGAGAGCAGCAGGATGGGAGGAGCAACTTGCATAAGTTGCATAAGGAAGGTCATATTAAAAGTTCATATTTTAACAAACATATTTCAGTGGAACCTCTATAGTAGGGAAGGACGCAAGAACAACAAGAAGGATGCAACTAGTTCTAAAAACATGTTTGTATTTTCAAAAAAAACCCCACCAACCTGTTACTTCTGAGACCTGATTCAAAGAAAGAATGAAGGCCAAGGGAATCAGATGGATTATATAATACAGGCATTAAAACTTATATTGGGTCTGTTTTTCTTTGTCTTTATATTAGACTAATTCTATTTACTTAAATGGTGTTGAATTAGCATTCCTACTTTTTCCAGGTCAGAGAAGATTCTGGAACATTACTTTTAAAACAACAATTATTTAAAACCTTTTGGAATAATAAAATTGGGGAAGAGGGTGAGAGGGTCCAAACCTCAAAGAAACAAAACCAATCTTTTCTTCAGGTTTAATTTCTGCAAGCTGAATTTTATTAGCGCACGCACTAACAAGACATTATATTTAACTACTGCTATAAAACCAGTCATTTGTAATGTCTAGAAATTGCTGAATGCCTATAGCTACATCTAATGCTTTAGCATGATCTGTTATTGCGCATATCACAGCTAGTAGCAGCTGATGGCACCAGCTGAAGCAAACGGACATACAGTAGTGGGGAGAATAAGAAGGTAATGGGTACGTGGTCTGCCGAGGCCCAAGAGAGATGTAGACCAAAAACAAGTGATATGAATCAGAGGTGTGTGGGAAGAAATTCTCATCTGAGTTGGACATGAATGTATGCATCATGTCCACCAGCAAAGAAATATACTATTATCAGTCTCACATTGTCCTCAGTGAAGGATATGTTGCTGTGAAAAGCAATGATTTGTGTTCAATTGAAAATCCATCAACAGAACGGAAAGCACATGAGTCTTCTCTGTAACAGATGCCTAATCTCTATCAGGATTGAACAGCAATGAGAGTGTCCCCTCCCACTTGGTGTCACACAGCTGAACACCAAAACCCCACCTGCGCACGTTCAAGAACTGCCATCAGCCACCTCTGAGCCTCCACTGGGGTCCCCCATTTTCTGCATCCCTACACACCTGCTGGGGAAAAAAGCCAGAGACACCCCTGCTGACATTAATAAGACTCTGACTTGATTAAAGATGAGGTTTTAAGTCTTCAACTTGTACTCACTTTTTAATTTTTAACACTCCTACCCCAAACCATCCATAGAAACTAACCTGAGTTTTTATCTTGACAGAAGCTTATTTCTAGATTAAAAATAGCAGGGCAGAAGGGTTACCTAGATCACCCCACATCGATATTCCTTTACTGCACTCTTCAAAATATCCAGCAATGGGGCTTTATAACAGCTTTGGATCCAGTTCAGTGCCCTTATTAAAAAGATTCTCCTGACCTCCAACCAAATCTTCTTTGCCACATGCTCAACAAATTATTTCTTCCCAGTGGATATGAAAAAACCTTTCCTCCACGTAAAAATCGCTTACATGTGAGTAGGTGTGCTATGCTCTACCTTCAGTCTTCTGTTTAGAATAAGGAAGTCGTTTCCCATATAGGTTTTATGGATGCTGCCAACTTTGTCCACAATGTTTTTGGAGTGGGCTATTCCATATAGCTAATTATAATGCTAATTACACCAAAAGAGTTGTCTGTTTTCTCAATTATATCAGCACAAGTTAGAATGAGAATCACTTGCTCTTTCAGATTGTTAGCCTAAATTCAAGCAACGCTTATGCTCTCATTTCACATTAAAAAAAAAAACCACCCCCAAAAAACTGACACAAGCCTCAGCATCTACCTTTACAACTATATTAATTACAAAACAGCATTGGTTTTTAGCTTAACTTACTCCATTTGAGATTATTAGGTATAACTGCACAACAATTAAGGATTGACTGACATGCACCAGATGGAATAAATTGGATTCCAGAAGTAGCCAGGATGAAGTCCACATGATTAGCCCTCATTCTGATGTACAGTATTTTGGTTAGAAAAGAGTACTATGTTTCCATTCCCACAGCATTTTAGTAAGTAATTTATTAGTCCATTTTGTCTTCAGATGGAATAAATCATTAATTTTAACAGAGTTATAATTCTACCCTCTGACTACAGGTCTATAAATTTAGCCTACAGTTCTGTCTCCAGCTTAATCACATTGGCTGGGAGCCCTACAGACTTTGAACTTCCATTGATAAAAGGAAATATTACTAGGAGAAAAAATCAGTTTAAAGAGATTGTTTTATTAACTAACATATGCGAAATTTCCTTTTGGCATCAGGGGCAAGTTTAATGAAGCTATTGTCACAGGCACGTTAGAGAGTTCACATTCACCTACAACCAATACTTAAAACTAAGGACCAGATAATAAATGTAAACCGTTTTAGGAGTAGTTTCCTACTGAATATGCAAATGTCTGTCATCCAAATCCTTGGCCAAAAGCGATAGAGTTGGTTGACAGAGATCTCACCCTTTAGAGCTAAACTTAAAGTAATGCAAAAAGAGGCAAAGTTCACGCTCAAGAAGAATGCCACAGAAAAAACTGTGCAGAACAAGCAGAAACCTCATAGAAGAAAAGAGCCCATCAGCATTGCCCAGCTGCTTAGGTAAAGTATATCAAACAACAGGAAAGGAGTACACAGTACTGGAATGCTGCTACATATTTACTGAATACAGGCATTAACACATGCAATCAGATGTCGCTAACTCACAATAAAACAAGCAAGAGAAAAATGGTCTATCAAAACGTATCACCTAGAATAGCAAATGATAAATGCAAATAAACACAGCTATTTTCATACTGGATCTGAAATACTGGAGGGATATAAGTGATAGAAATACTTATTGTACACACGAAACGAAATCTCCTTTGTACAAAAGTACATAAAAGAATGTATTGCTGGGGATGGAGAGCTGGCTCACACAAGTTAGAGGTTCTCTTGTCCATACTTAAGAAGATCAAAGAAAACTTTAAAATAACAGCTTCTGGTATTGTGCAGGTAAGGTACAATTAATGTTTATTTTCAATGGTCTTTAGAAAATTTTTTTTGCCTCTTATTCCCTGAGATTTCTGTTTACGTCTATATGTTTTAAATTGTCCATACTCTCAAATGTGGCAATTAGAACACATTTTCATTTCAAGACACAGAATAAGATCAAAACAGCTAATGAGCTCATGTATAGATGTAGCAATCTGTCATCCTGCAGCGAAGGATTAAAAGGTCATGTTATAATAGCATGTTTCTCTCATACAGAGTGGTTTATACTAAAAATTATGCTTTCCATTTCATAAAAGTAGTAAATGAAATACACAGGCAAATTTCATTTTTCATATGGGCGTTTTTTTCACTACTGAAAACAGAAATGAAAGAATAATACCCCCCCCCCAATTTAACACAAACAAAAAATATTTTTGTGGGTATATTTATTTTATTTCTGATCAAATACAGTTTCATTAGCCCTGAAAATGGCATTAAAATTTTATTTGCACATCTGTAACATAAGTGAAAAAGGAGCTTGACTTATATGTTGTTTATAAGGTAGTTGAAAGGAAACGTTTACTCATTACCTTTCTACTTAAAACATCCCAGCTGTGGGAGAGCCAGGTTTATTTACCTTTCATATCTGAGAAGACTTGAATCCATATCATCCTTTTCCCAGGAGATTGCCCTAATTACCATACTGTAGTTATTGGGGAGTGTTTCCACAGAAAGCTCTTCCGTGAAGGTTTCCCTCTTTGTATAAAATAATATGATATTGGAGCAGGGACCGAGACCCAAGCGAATTCCTTGACAAGCCTACAGCCATACACACAATTTTTCAGTTCCCATCTTACCCCTCCCCACCAACTTCCTCCCCTCAGGTTTAACCAGTTTGGCCCTCCAGATTACTAAAAACAAATTTTGGTGGGAATTTGGGTATTAAATTTCTTTTTTTTTTTTTTTAATTACTTTAAAACATGAAATGTGTTTTCAAATAAAAATATACTTTCCATGTCACACTTGTGAAGAAACATCATACTTTTCTGAAAAATTGAAAGAATCAAGTCACATACATCGTGTTTGACACTGGGAGGGTAGCTGGCAGAAGTTTTCATCACTTCTTATCAAGTTTAAAGATCTTGGTGTACTAAATCCATAAACTTTGAACTAAATGTCAAGTTGTTCCTTTTAAAAGAAAGCAAAAATCAGCTTACCAGGAAAATATGAACATTATGCATTAAAATTGAAGGAAAAATGTTTTCTTCAAACTCTCGCAGCAAAGAACAGGCCTAAAATACCTATATCCTTTTTATTCTTATTTTACTTCAACAATAGTGGAAATTCTTGGCAGAATTTAAACAGAGAATATTCAAAGGTGGTGTTTTTTTCCACCACAAGAATCAGATCTGAGCAAAATTTCCATGATGGGGGTTTCTATTAGGACATTTGAAAATCTGTCCACATTGTATGCGTATTCCATGTGATGATATGGAATTAAAATTACCATTTAATATTGCATCAACTTATATTTTCTGATAGTATTCATAATAGAAGACCTAATAAATTCACAGGACTCCAAGCAACAGCTAACTCTGATTCTGGTCAGAGCAAAAATAGATGTGATAGTGCTTAAAAACAAACAAACCAACAGAACTCAGTCAGCTGCCAGACAGCATCATAATTTTCCCTGATAATATGTCAACGGAAGTTAAAAATTATAATCAATCTGCATTCATTTCAGAAACAAAACCTTTTTTTAAGTGGAAAATAGAACAATAGCAAGAAAAAAATGTGAATATTCTCTGCTGAGGTTTCAACCCTGAGAAAACAGCTATCCTTGAAAAGCTGTTGGTGTTTGATTTGCCAGCCACACTAACATACCTTAATAACAGCACCTTTCTATTATGCATGACAACACAGGAACATATTCATGGAAAGCAATGATGACATTTTTAAGGTAGCATGTTTGGTAAAATGTAGATCCCAATTAAGTCAGTGTCTAATACCCATCAATTTGTAAATACCCATCAATTTGTAAATACCCAGGGTTTTATGCATATAGTGCAAAAAGACCTCAGTCTGTTGATGGCCTCATGATCTTTAGCATAGTTTTCAGAAACAGCATTGAATGACCCCAAATTCCATGGTTTACCGAAGAAAATTCTTGATTCTATCATTACTGGTGCCTTTGAAGTAATCTATACAAAAGCAGTTAACTTCCACGGAAATAATTTTGTGTCAATCACTTCACTGAGAAACTACTTTTCAAATGTTGTAATTATAAACCACAAGATAAAAATTCCACCAAAATTCTGAGATCAACTGAAGTACATACTAATAAAAGGGATTTTCCTCATCTGTTAAGTAATATTTGTCCTATTATTTCTTCACATTGTCATTTGTCATATAAGTTAAGAAAGAAGACCTAAAAGTGAAATACAGTGGTGAAACTGGAAGATACAAGATTTCAATTCATACCTGCTGGTTTATAATCCCCTTACTCTAAGGATATGATTAGGATCCTTTGCAATCATTGGAAAGACAACTCAAATTTTCACAAACTTAGGGGTCAGACTAATAGTTTTGCTTCACATCCTAGGCACTTAGATAAAAACACTAGTTATGTATAAAAATATAATAGTCACTATAAAAACAATCATCATCCCACTGATTGAAAAAATACAAGCTCTATGTATAATGAAAATGAACAATTACTTTGGGCATTCATCACTTCCATGTGTTGCTCTTCCATTCATTTAATAGATTTTAAAGTCAGAACATACCAATACAATCATTTATTTTGATCGCCTATGAAGTGCACTAATTTCCTGATCAAGCTTATGACTTCTGGTGAACTACATCGTATTTGGAGAAAAAAAAAAATAAACTGTTGTAGCTTTTCATTATGAAATTTTATCACCAAAGGAATCTATCACTGAAAGCTTTAATTTTAATGGAATTTTTACTGAGTAAATTAAATTTTATTTCTTATTAAATCAGTTTCACCAGTTTTCTGTTTGTTGTCAGCCAAAAGCTAGGAGTTTTAATGCTGAACCAAAAACGTATGTAGCTCACAAATGTTCCCATCTGAATTGAGTAGAGTTCACAATTCTCTAAAAGCATTGCTTGAGTTAAGAGTGATATAGTTTGTACCACTAAATCTACAACTAATAACAGGGACATTTATTCTATTAATAATACGAGAATCTGCTTGCATTATGGGCATTCTGTGCCTGCAATCATTTAAGTATGAATATCAATATCATATGTGTCTAACAGAAGGATAACAACCTGCAGATATTGTATGGAACTCACTGTAGATAGAATGCTAAATAAAACCTATACTAAGATAAGTGCTACCTTGTACGAATGCAACATGTATCTCGATACTTCCAGCAAACATTTCTGCTCTAATCAGAAGTTTGAAGGAATCAGTTGCCTAGTGCATTGAGTGTCATGTAAAGGAAAGTTTTATTCAGATGTGAAAAAAGTAAGTCTTTGCCATTTGTTCTTTTTATAAAGAATTAACATTCTCAGCATGAGAAAAATTTGCTCAACAAGTTATTACATTATTACATTAGTAATTTTTTTAGCTGCTTTCAAATTAGCCTCAGAAATTCAGATACATTTTTCATACACACTTGAAAATTCAACCAAATGACATTGTCTAGTTTTCAACAATCAAAAATATCCTCAAATTTTCCACTGAATAACATTTTTATTCTCCCAGGTGGTACTTCAGAAGGCAACTGTATTTCAGATTCATTGCATTTATGTACTTCAAACCCATGACTATTTACTACCAGAGGCAAGTTCAAACATGGGAGAGCTCATCGGAGGGGAACTCCAAAGATCAAATTGTATGTTCAAACAACAACATTTTTCCTCTATGATTCCAGCCTTCTAAAATCTGAGAGTCCTGCTGTTAAACACCCTCCCGTAAACCTGAAGAAGAATAAGTGACCTACCTTAGAAAGTCCGCCTACTTCCAAATAGAAGCAGATAATGAAAACATTCCAGGTGACCCACAGGGCAGTCCACAGCGTGTACTAAACACAAAGCCAGATGAAAGCAAAAAGACAGAAAAATAAAACGTGAAGATGAAAGAGCACTTTATACTAAGCAGATCAATAATAAAAAACCTGATATCAATAAGTATAGTTCTTCTGGGAACAGACAAGCACAGCGAGTTCAGAAAAGGAGTTCTGCCTGCAGAACTCCCCTAAGAACCATAGGAAATTATAAATCCAATATTTGTTGCTGCTCTAAATATATATCAATAAAACAGATTTCTTTTTTACAGTTTTACACTATCCTACTGATGCCAGTTAAGTTCAAAATGCTGACATAAACACTGTTCTTGGGGCAACTGTGAGTCATTTGTAAATAATGTTTTATCTCTGTTAATGGAGATTCCAGAATAGCAGAGTAATTTAAATAAGCAAATATCATTAAAGTAATATTTAAATATGATGAAGAATGACATAAGAAAAAACACTATAAAATAAAACAGAAGATCTATTGATCTGATACTTGAATATTTTTCAAAAAATAACAGGTAAAGGCTAAATCTGATCTCTTAAGAGTCTTTCAGTAAAAGCTATTTTAATTACATTAAAAACAGCTCACTACTTCTCCATCCCTTGTGGCCATGAATCCTATACTACAATACACTCTTAATAGATGAACGTATCCATATCTCTTCTGGGTTCTCCAGTGTCCTATCCTGGTGCAAAACTGAACTCACATTCCACCCACAGCATAAAAGGGAGATTAATTTGTCTACCTTAAATAATTTTTTGCACTTTAATTGTTAGTATAACTGACTGGTACTTTTTACTTACAGATGCACTGTTTACCTATATACAGCTGTAAACTATGGCAAATTAACTCTCCAAGCACTGCACCTCAGAAGCATTTCTGTATGACAGGCCAAAGGCACACTCAACCATGCTGGAGCTACACCCACCTGAAAAACACACTGTGTTTACACTCACGTGCTTATAACCTTCACAACGGAGAAGCTGCTGCTAAGTGGCTTTGCAAGTGTCATTAGCTGTGGTCAGGTGAGGCTCATATGCTATTGGTTTGCTTCAATAGACTCAGTAAAGATCTACAATACGCTGGATCCCGTTTCCATTCCATGGGTGCGGTCAGCTTGGCTCTCTTGGGCAGTTTTGGGTTATGTTCCCCTCTTTCTCCCCTGCCCGTGATGTATAATGAAAGGCTTGAGTGAAGAGGGTTGAGTTTTTCCCCACTTTGATTACCCCCACATGCATACAGTCGTTTCTGTACACCAAACAGGTTAGCTGCTTTAATTTAATGTCCCATTGGGTACTTAGGCAGTTTGGAGGTAATGGCATAAGTAAGTAGTAGATCATTAATGAACAAAATGAGAGTAACGCTCCTGGGCTGTTTCCTCTGGCTTGCAGAGAAGGGCAGTGTGGCAACTGAAAGCTGGGTTATTATAAAATATAAAAAGCTGCTGTAGTCTCTGAGCAGTATAAGGTCTGTACTATTCATAAGATTAAATTAAAAGAGGATATCCCATTTTATTACATTTGTTGCCTTTGTAGGAATTCATCATAAGCTCCTGATTTTCCACCATGTGTCCTCAGAACATCAGGTGCGGTGTGTTCAAAATTAATGAACACTTAATATAAGCCCAGCTGCTCATAAAAAGCAGACTTCAGAATTTTCAGGAGAATTCCCCTTTTTAAGAAAGAATTTTTCATCTGTCTATGAGTGAAATCTGTCATCGCAACAACAGGAAATCTATTTGATCTGCCAGGCCACGCCAATTCTGTTAATGGCCTCATTCTGTCCCATGGGCACCGATGACAACCCTCAACCATGCAGGTAAGAACTGTCTGAATATGCTTTCCCAGGCCAGGATCAGCTGTTTTACACAGTCAGGACCTGTTCGGTCCCTTATGCCCCGTGACGATTACTGAAAGGGAAGTGCAGGGGCAAAGCAGGTGTGCCCCGGAAACCCAGCTGCTGTGTAGGGAGAGGCTCTTCCTACGCTCTTGCTGAACTGCAGGAATATAAAATTGGGATCCGTTTTCTTTAAGAACAAAACAATTACGTACTCAGTGATTAGTACTACATAATTTTTAAAAGTAAGAAAGTTCTTCTCCACATTTGAAAACACACCTTTTTGGGTTATGGAAGTAGCAGATTTTTCCTTGTATAGCATCATAGATACTTAGGGAAGACTACATTAAAAGAAAAGTTTTAAGACAGCAAAAGCAAGTAAGAAAAATTAGGAAATGGCAGGATTCCAGTTATATATGCCATCTTAATTTTTCTCTTTTGTGGATATGCCATACAATGAAAACATTAATTAAATCATCATAGGTATATTTTTATTTTAAAAGTCTCTACCTTCCTTAATATATTTTATGAACAGTTAACTCAATACTTCATTTCTCTTTGACGCTCAGACCCTGTTCTGAGGACAGAATATTAATTTCCTCATGAGGTTTTCTAAGATGCTCATTGCTGTAATGTCTGAGAGCTGCACAAATATTAACTAATCTATTTTATGTTACGAGGGAATGATACAGCTCTCAGAATGCAAATGATGTTCTGATACATGCAGAGATTACATTCAGAAGTATTCATACATTATAGGCATACAACTTGAGATGCTTAAGACTTCATTTTTCAGAATACTTGGGGTTATACAGTGCTTTATAAGCTCAGTGTTCAGATCACTGTGGCTGAGCATTCAGCACTTGTGCAACTCAGACCACAAGGTCTCACGACAAGAACCCAAAACACAAGGGGAAAATGAAGCGCGTGAGAAGTTTGGTTTAAGTCACTCGCTTTGTGTCAAAAAAGGTTTCAGTAGTTGAGAGCAGAGATAAAACTCAGCTACCCAGCACAGCTTTCACAACAAAAGCAATCTTTTTATTCTTGCTGTCACATGCTTCATTCTTCCTATGTTTTCTGTTTTCTGCAAATCAAGTTTCTATTCTATAGCTACTATCACCAGAAAACCTCCAAACATTTGTCCTTTCTATTGCAAATGAGGTGCCCCCAGAAAAAAATGTGTATGCATCCACACGGTTCAAAACTGCAAATATATAAAAGGATCACATTAAGATTTCACAGCTTTTCTTAATCTTTGAGTGTTTCTTCCTGAAAAATTTGTAATACTTTCTGAACATTATGTGTGTAAATTTATACGTATATGCCTTCAAGGTTAAAAAAAAAAAGTCACAATATTCCATTGTGTGGCATCACACTAACACCTGCTTGGGTTGCTATGTAAGGCTTAACTTTTAGATCCATTACGAAGACCTCTCCTTTGAGCTAGCAGAGAAAGTGCAGTCCTGGGGTGTTGTCCTTTTTGGGAAGGTGTCATGCATGCTGGCAGACATTTGCTGTCAACAGAGTAGTGGTTAGGGTCTGAAGCATCAGGTTCACACTGAACCTCAGGGTTGATTTCCCTCCCAAGGAACTTCACCTAACCTATTTCATGACCTGACCTGCCATTCAACCTCTCCCACCCCATGTCCCGAACACTGCTACCCTGACAGTCCTGCTGTGTCTGCTTACTCTTACCCCCTGACACCCAGCGGTTCCTGCCCAGTTCTTTCGCCAGCCACATTCAGTCCTCCCTGGCTCAGCTGGTCTCATGCTCAGCATCACAACCCTCACCATATCTGCCACGAAGGAGGAATTTTCCACACAGGTTGAATCAATAAGAAGAGTTGTGGTCTTTTTTTCTTTTTTTTTTTTCATAGCGCCTATGATGCACTTTAATCATCTGGACATTTTTGCCTAACAGTTTCCTTCTGCCGGAAGGACCTAGGACACTGGTGATAATCTCTGCTGACTTCTCATGTGTACTTTCTTGCTTTTGGTCTTTTGCACTAAGGGTTGTACACCTCTCGTGTGAGGAAGCATTTGGAATTTTGTAAGTTACATGAAGAGAGTACTCCCTAAACCTTACAGGTTAAATGTCTATTAAATTATTGTCCACACAGTAGGTTCCTTTCATATCCCCTTTCTTAATGCCAGCCTCTCTATAACGGTGATATTTCTATACCTCTTTTGACTCTCCAGGTCATATTGAAACCAACACCAGCAGAGATACCTTTCATATACCAATGAACTACAACCACTTCTGGAGTTAAACCCTTGGTATTTGATAGACACAATGTCACAAAAAGAAAGGGTTAAGGAAAAATGCAAAGGACGGCTTCTTAAACTGAAAGGTAAGAGAGAAAAGGGAAACTTCTAAGTTTGAATATTACACGGATTGTGGGATAAGTTTTGCTTTAATGAATGAACTATCTCAAGTGTATATTTAATCTGAAGTGCAGCACCTCCTCTGACAGCATCTTGGCATTAGGGGAAATGAATGTTGGCTCAGGGATACTTCAGGGGAAAGGCAGCAACTACTGAGTCATCAGATCATCCTCCTGTAATACCTGGCTGTGCCTCAGAAGCATCAGTACTTGCAGAGTCCTACTTAGTCATATTTCTGAAAGATGATGAGGAAAGTGGCACAAATCATCGTTATGGAATAGTAACAACTCAGGACTTACCAGGAAGGATATTAAAGGAGTAATTTTGGATGCCTAAATATTTCACATGTGTTTTGAAACTGCAAGAGTTTGTGTAGCATTTGCTTGAATACTGTGTATGGTATCCTGTATAGTCCTTCTTCTGTTTTGTTTTGGGTTTTTTTTAAGAAACTGCCTTCCGGCTTTTCAGGTGTACACATTGCCTATATGTCATATTATTTAATAGAATAAATTAAGGCAAGCAAAGCAGAGGTTTCCATCTTATATTCGCCCTATTTAAATGTATTATTTTCATCTTTCACTGTTCATTAATACATTTATGTTCAGCTTTGGGCCAGGTTTGTGCAGCCTTAGCGATATGACTCATCGTTCAGAAGGCTTTTGAAGTCCCATATCAGAAGGAGGAGAGGGGGAAAAAAACCCTAGCTTTAACAAGTATCCTGTCATCAACTTTAATCAATTTTAACAGCCTGCAAATCTTGTTAGTGATAGCAAGTTCTATCAAGAAAGGAAAAGCATGCACAGGGAAATGGATCACAGCAGAGCTCTGAAGCTGCGTGACCCGTATGTTACAGCATAGTTAGAACTGAAATTTAGCTGTTTTTTCTTCTCTGCAAATGTTTGGGTAAGTTTCAAATGAGCTAATATGGGAAAATTATGAATCAGCTCTGCACTTTTCTGTCCCCTAGGAACCTTGCACTGATTTAATTCAGCCATAAAATATTCAAATACTGAAAATAGCACGTCCGCTTAGCGACAGGACAAATTGTCACAAAAATTGATCTAAATTACTAATTAATACAAAAACTATTAGAAAAATTATTGGATTTAAACTAATTAGGACACTTGGTGCTAATACTGTTCCTCCCTCTCTCTCTCTCTGTGTTTTCTAAGCTCTGAGGGCTAAGAATTTTACCTCTGAGCAAGTGAAATTCCAGATTTATTTCAGAATCACCATCCTTAAAGTCCTGTATCTGAAGGACCATAGACAGAGAACATGAGCCACTATCTTTATCTACTTGGAATGACAATTGTATTCAACAGAGATGCTTCATGACTCAGCCATTGTGTGGCAGCTCTTAGAGGGTGGGGTATTTTTTGAGAGAAAGATCTCAGACTAAAATTTGTGTCACTCAAACTATGAAGCAAAACTTATTTCTTTATTCAGACTTTTATTCTACAATGGCTATGCTTATGCTGTTGTCAAAGAAATGGCTGCAGCTTAGGTAGTCACTAAATGCTAGTGATAAACTAGCTAGCCTGGCTTCAATGACAGCGTTAAGAGTTAGAAGCATCCAACTGCTTTTGTGTTTATCCAGCTTCTACCACAGACCTCACTGAGCTCCTTGGCTCTAGGTACCTGCACCAAAAGCCTGCTCAGTTGTGCCTGCATAACTAGTCTTAGATTTGACTGCACTATAGACATGCTTCAAGTTATGGCCCTACATTTTACCACATTCATCCACTTACTTGGAAACAGGAACATATACACTGGGAAGAGTACAGGGATGCTCCCTGGTTTTGTAGGGATGGGGTCAGGAAGGCCATGGAGTGGCTGGAGCTGAACTTGGCAAGGCATGCAAAGAATAGTAAGAAGGGCTTCTACAGGTATGTCAGCCAGAAAAGGAAGGTCAAAGAAAGTGTAGCACTCTTGATGAACAGATGAGCAAGACCAGCAAAGTGGTAACAACTGATGAGGAGGAGGCTGAGGTATTCAACAGCTTCTTTGCCTCAGTCTTCACTGGCAGTGTCTCTTCCCACACCTCTTGAGTAGATGGACTGCAAGATGGGGACTGGAGGAGCAAAGTCCTTCCCACTGTCAGAGAAGATCAGGTTTGAGACCACCTGAGGAACCTGAACATACACAAGTGTATGGGGCCTGACGAGATGCATCCCCGAGTCCTGAGAGAATTGGCTGATGTAGTTGGAGTGGAAAAGCCACTCTCCGTGATATCTGAAAAGTCATGGCAAGGGGAAGTCCCTGGTGACTGGAAAAAGGGAAACATTGCACCCATTTTTCAAAAGGGTAGCCAGGAGGACCTTGGGAACTACCAACCAGTCAGCCTCATCTCTGTGCCTGGGAACATCATGGAACAGACCCTCCTAGAAGCTATGTTAAGGCACATGGGAAGGGATTAGAGCCAGCAGGGCTTCACCAAGGGCAAGTCCTGCCTGATCAACTTAATAGCCTTCTAGGATGGAGTGAGTGCATCCGTGGACAAGGGAAGAGCTACCAATGTCATCTATGTGGACTTCTGCTAGGCCTTTGACACAGTCCCCCACAATGTCCCTCTCTCTAAATTGGAGAGATATGGATTTGATGGGTGGACTGTTGGGTGGATGAGGAATTGGTTGGGTGGTCACATTCACAGGATAGTGGTCAACAGCTCGACGTCCAGGTGGAGATATGTGACAAGTCCCTCAGGGGTCAATACTGGGACTAGTACTGTTTAATCTCCATCAGTGACATAGACAGTGGGATTGAGTATACCCTCAGCCAGTTTGCAGATGACAGCAAGCTGGGTGGTGCAGTTGACATGCCTGAGTCATGCATGGGATGCCATGCAGACGGACATGGACAAGCTCGAGGAATGGGCCCCTGTGAACCTCATGAGGTTCAACAAGGCCAAGCGCAGGGTCGTGCACCTGGACTGGGGCAACCCCTAGTGTCAATACAGGCTGAGGCATGAAGGGACTGAGAGCAGCCTTGCTGAGAAGGACTTGAGGGTACTGATGGATAAAAAGCTGGACATGAGCCGGCAATGTGCATTCATAGCCCAGAAGGACTGCTATATCCTGGGCTGCATCCAAAGCAGCATGGCCAGCAGGTCGAGGGAGGTGATTCTACCCCTTTACTTTGCTCTGGTGAGACCCCACCTGGAGTCCTGAGTCCAGCTCTGGAGCCCTCAGCACAGGAAAGACATGGACCTGTTGGAGCGGGTCCAGAGGAGAGACACAAAATTGATCAGAGGCGTGGAACACCTCTCTTATGAGGACAGGCTGAGAGAGCAGGGGTTGTTCAGCCTGGAGAAGAGAAAGCTCCAGGGAGACCTTATTGCAGTCTTCCAGTACTTAAAGGGGGCTTATAAGAAAGATGGGGAGAGACTTTTTAGCAGGGCCTGTTGTGTTAGGATAAGGGGTAATGGTTTTAAACTAAAAGAGGGTAGATTTAGACAATATATATGGAAGACATTTTTGACAATGAGGGTGGTGAAACACTGGAACAGATTGCCCAGATTGGTGGCAGCTGCTCCATCCCTGGCAACATTCAATGTCAGGTTGGACGGGCTCTGAGCAACCTGATGTAGTTGAAGATGTCCCTGCTGATTGCAGGGGAGTTGGACTAGATGACCTTAAAAAGCCAACTATCCTATGATTTTATGGTTCTACTTTCTCATTCCTGCCATATGTTAAATTTTGTGGGGAAAAAACATGATATATTTCACATAGGATGGCAAAGTGAAAGCTTTTCTGTAACTTGTCTTGTCAGGGAAATCTTCAGGCACAGCCTTCATTGAGCAAAAGATAGATTGAAGACATTCTCTTGAGGTCAAACCAAGGACCCTAGAGCTGGTCAGCTTAAGTCAAGATCCCTACCAGAGTATGGTAGAATATCATGGGGACAGTTTGCACCCTTATGTGCTAAATCAATTTTGTGTAGACAGTTTACAGGAGTAAACTGTTGTATCTGACGTAATTCTTTCTTTACTTCATTAAAGTTTTTTATATTCTGAAGGGATCATCTGTACTAACTAAGATGATTTCCAGGGAAGTCTTAAGGAAAAGACAATAGATACTAAGCATACTTTTCTTTAAGTATTTAGTTAATTTATTATAATAATTATTTATTTTTCCAGTTAAACTGGATTTAGTTTAATCTAAACCAGAAGCTTCAGCAATCAGGGTACATAAAAGCATGACCCAACATATTTCTTTTGCCAGAGTCACAGCACCAAATTCTTGCCCTAATGTGTGACATCAACCACTAACACATCCAGAGGCTTAGATGTGTCTGAAGGTGCAGCTAGGGACTTGGAAGCCCATGAAGCTTCTCAAAGAATTTGTAGCCCAATTCACTATTCAAAGCCTGGGTAGGAATCTCTCTGTATTGTGCTTAAATAGTTCTGAAATTCAGGACCCTACTGAAGATTTGCATTAAACAGACTTTATATTTAAAGCCAACAGTAATAGTTTACCACTGTCACAGCTGGACTGTGTTTTTAAAGGGTTTCAGAGGTGGGGAGGAAGTGTGTGTCCTTCCTTGGGAGAGATGCCTTTGGATTCCCTTTTGCCTTGGTGAAGACAGCCTGGAGCTGGCACTAGTAAGGGTCTTTACTGTCCATACCACTGACTTCTCTTGGGCTTCTGAGCACAGCTGGCAAAGCCCAGCTGCGGTTGGGACAGCCCTAGGAAGTACAGCTACTGGGGAGCATGTGTTAGGTCTAGCCTGGAAGATCCTCAGACTATAGCTCAACGAGCACTTTAAGCTGCTGTAGAAAGACTCTATGCACTTTTACCCTTCCTCTGGTTACTTGTTCCCGTTTCCCCTCTCATACCTCCTCCATTCTGCTGGCCCAAGCGAAACAGGTCAGAGAGCTGATCTACACTTAAATTAACACTGGAAAAGAAAATGGTTGCTCTTCAGCTGGATCTCTTCTGGTTTGATAGTTTATCAAGTGGCTGAACTGACACTTGTGCTGGTGCAAATGAAGGAACAGCACAGGGACTGAGGGTAGCGGCTGAGCAAAAGGAAGATTATTCTTTATGCTGGCTTGAGGTATTCATTGGATTCAGCCTGAGGGTGAAGCTAGACAAGAGGCTGAAGTTTGTAGCTAGCAACAAGGGAAGTCTTGCATCTCTTCCTTTCCCCTCTGCCTCTGCACTGCTGTTCATGACTGTGCAGTCCCAATCCCTGCCTTATGCTGTCCCTGACACCAACTGGGAACCTCACAGACTGGATTGAGCTCACGATTCTAGCAAAAAACTCTCCACTTTTAGCTAGGTTGTTTTTCTGACATCTTAAGAGTGGAACTGGCTTAATGAAGCATCCAGTTAACCGTTGCCAGAATTGGTGGGGAGGGTTTGGAGAAGTATTCAGTCAGGGATAAGAACAGTGGGAATAGGGAGGCATGCAAGCCACCCCCTTCTGCTGGTGTTGAGCTGCGAGGCTGGTTCCAGACAATCTGTGTACTTTCACTTTTCAGACTTCAGGATTTGTCTCCAACTATTCCTACTTCACTGGGAACCTTATGCTAGTAGGGATAGAAGCTGCTCTAAAGTCTTGATCTTCCCAAACAGTGAGTATTTCCACCTACTATAGCTTGAGCTCTTAAATATATGCTTAAAGTTAAATCAGAATGTGAGTTCAGTTAAATCTGAGGATAAAGTATCTTGTTGGAGTGTTTCTTTCTTTAATTACAAGTTTTCTACCTCTACTTAAAAATAACTTTAATACAGTCTAGAATCTTCATTTACATTGGAAAAGATATAGAAAAATTCAACATCTGCTGTGTTTTGTTTGAAAACTAAAGCAGAGCTTCCACCACTGAGCAGCAGAGCTGAACCTGAGGGGCAAGAGATTTTGTGGTGTTGCACTTCAGACACCAATTTCCTATGTAATTTTACAGATGCTTACCCTCACTTGCTTTCGATGTCGTACGTGTAAGATGGAGAACATGAAGCAGAAAGGTGACTCATCAATATATGGATGTATATACACTGCTGCCCAGTTCTCCAACCACAGGTAATAGATAAAAGTGCCGTTATTTACATCAATCCATTTTCAATTACTTATAGTCTGCTTGTGAAGCTTAGCTCATGTGAGTATAAAGAACCTTGGATGCACTTTTTGTTCACTTTTTCTTTTAAGACATGACAAAGAATCACAGGATTCCAGGTTTGACTAGAAAAGATGGAGCTTTTAAAGTATTTGTTTAAAGAGTTTTCCCAAGTAGACATTTATTTCATTCTTTTGTGAGAAAAAGAGTAACTTTAGCCTCTTAAAATCCATTACTGACAACACAACTGAAGTATTCCAGATACAGACACTGACAGGTAAAGACACAATATTCATCCATTCAGGAGAGACTGTTGGGGAGGAAAAGGGGTATTGTCTGTTGGCAGTTCCTTTCACAGCTTTGAAAGTTTTTTTATTCTTGGCTATGTTGAGAACATGAGAAAAAAAATCTGTGAAGCTTCAAGTTACAAACATCAGAGACAATTTACAACAATTTAGGGTCAAGGGCATTAATATAGGTTTTGACAAAGACAGTTGTAAGTGAGAAGGAGATTTCTTTGGAACCCATTGGTCACAGGACCAAAGGAGTTTCTACAATCTTTGCTTCTCCCTGTTTAAGAGGAGGATGTAGCTAAATACAATGTGACCATTACAAATATATTTTTTTAAATGGCCATGGATTCTGCTTGACTATTGCAAAGAGAAAAATAATTTGTATTTCTTTTCTTCATTTTTGCATAGTCTAATTGTAGATCTTCCCATGACCCATTGAGGTATTTCATTCTTTAAAGAACCTTACTAATAACTTGTTTTTGGTAGCACTTTCTCTAGGTTATCCATTCTTGATAGCTTTCAAAATATCAAAAATGCAACTCAGTAATCCTAAATCTGCAAACAGACATGGAGACCTCTAAAATTTTGACAGACGTACCATCTGGTGTTTTTAAGCCAAGAAAATTCTGCTTTGTAATGTGACAGGTTTTTAAATGAATTGTGACAAATAATAGATAATAAATGAGACTTACCACGACTATATATCGAGGCCTAAACTGGATGGTTCCAAACAAACCCAAAATGACAACTATTATTTGTAGGAAATTGCCAAGGATAGGAGCCCATTGGAAACCAAGGAAGTCAAAGATCTGTCTCTCTAACGCTGCCAGCTGTAAGAAAACACATAAACAGAACATCCACTTTTTAATTATGGGTGAGACAGAACACTTGGCATTTTCTTATTTGCACCAGGCTTTGCCAGGCAGAAGTAAGGCAAAATTCTGAAACTACAGTTCCTCAGTGTAGCCTTCATCACTGTTTCAGTACACTGGTATCTGAAGATAGCTACTAGTCAGCATACAGTTCTCCTAATGAGAAAAACACTTGGAAAAACTTTAAGAAAATACTTGTAAACCCTCGTAATATAAAACTACCTCTACAAACCAAACATAGACAAGTTTTATTCTATTGCTGAATGCTGCAAACTCTAAGGCATGACAATTTTTATTTAAATATAAAAATTGTCTTAAACAGAGGCTCACCTAGATTGAGCAAAGCCATGCAAAAGGTTGCTATCATTACTGAAGTGTTATCATGCTCCCTCCCTCCCCCATGTCTTTGTTTTCTTAGATTTAGTCTCAACTAGACTTGATTGCAAGTTCCTCAATACATTCCTAAAGGAGAAAGATTTTGGCCAAAAAGGGCAAAGCAGGCTCAGAGGAGTCTCAGATGTGGCTGTCGGGTACATTCCAGGGAGTTACCTAATGCAGAAATTAAGGAAGACTGCTGGGACCTCCTCACTACCCGAGGCATGGAGGCAGGCTCATGGACTGAAAGGCTGTAGAAAATATTGGAAGACCTTGAAGTAAGCTGCTTCAAAACCATCACCCAAATGAGCTATCTGCACTCTGTCCAAAGTTGCTAAGTTACTGGGGGTAAATACAAATCAGAAAGACACGTTGGCAGCCTAGTGGCTCTCTTCCCACTGTGCTCATGGCATTTGGGAGGTGGATTTAGTTGGGTGTAGAAATGCTAAGAAATATCATCTTTCATCTTTGCATCAGGATGTTGTCCTTAGGCAATTCTGCATTTCTGAATGTTAAACAAAAAAGAAAAAAAATATCCTTCCACAAACACATTTGCTACTCATTTTTTACAATCCAGCCTATTGTTCTACAGATCCTAAAACCAACTTTCTCAGCAGTACATTGTTGAAGTTTAAACTTGGTTCAATATTTTTCCAGCCGTAGCAAGACATTTTTGAGCAGCTGAATAGAATCCTACTGAGAAACAAATGAGTTTCTGTGCTTGCCAGAATTTATTACACATCTACTTGATTTTACTACATTGTTACAAACCCTAAAATTTACTGAAACATGCACTTAAAATATTTATAACTGAGACAGATGGAGCAAGCATGGCCCTATGAATACCAACCAAAGTATGTGGGTATTTCTCATAAAACATTTCATTTTACACATAATGGCCAGATTCAATCCTCACCTACAAGATAGGGCTAGGTGTTACTGAGAGCAGAATCCATCTTTTCTGTACAAAAACCATTCTTTACATCAGTCACGAAAACCACATTCTCTATGATGAGGTTAATAAATATGATAAATCTAAACAATTAGATGAACAAAGGTAGCAAAGATTGAATCATCAACTTGGTGCAGCTCCTCTGCAATCAGGGAAGTTACATTGACTTTTATCAGTAAACACCTGGCCCAGTATATATAAGTTAAAAATTATCACGCATCAGACAATGTGTGATATTATCTTCTTGGACATGTAAGATGTTCTTATCTTAACAGAAATTATCTTATTTGCATGCTGCAGGTTAGGGAGAATCTCAAGGGGTACACCACTCACATGAGTGAGGCTCACATAGCATTAGTTATCTGCCTTGCTTTTGTCACACTCTGCCCTCTCTTCCTTTAACCCATTGTCCAGCTGGATCAATAATTCGTTTTCTTCCCTAGATATGGAAAAGAGCTACAGAAGTTAATGACCAAATCCAGAAAATTACATATCTACATGGACCTCAGATAGAATTTCAGTGCCTAACGGTGGTGTTGTCACCTTCCTGGAAGTATGTGGATGTCCTAACTGGTACAGAAAAACAGTGATACCGATGGCATTCTCGTAATGTCTTCACCTTGTACTAGACTCGGGAGCATCACAATAACAGCCTGTTGGGACTGTCACTAGGGACACCTCAGAATCACTTGCTTTTTCAACCACTCTCTAATGCTCTCCCTCAGGCAATTCAGGTGACCTCACATTTGGGAATACCGCTGCCTGTAGCTTCTCTAAACCACAGGATACATCACACAGTACAGTACAAGTGTGCCCCAAATCCCATGTGTGAGGTGGTAGAGAGTTTCAAAAATGCTTTGGCACAGGCAGAACTCACAGCTGATGGTATTAGCAACACATACCAAGATTCCTGTCCTGTATAACATAGGAAGACATTTATGACAGCTATGACCAGAGCCAGAGCCTGTTTCATTCCTACCACTACAGGTGGAGATCTTCTAGTGTCAGCAAGGCACCCAAACAATTCACAGACCACCATTTTTCAGAGACAGTGTGTCTTCTTCCTGCAGCCCCAACATTACCAAGTGAGCAGAGGATGAAGTTGCCAAATAAAACTAGAATCTGCTTATCAGCCACCTTTTCCCTGAAATTCATTGAAACTCTCATGTAGCCTATGTCTTCACCTGCACCAATAAATTGTGTCCTATAATACTCCCAACACTGAAGGCAGCTGGCTTAGGATTGCCTCCAGTAAAGTGTCCATGGCTCTGAAATGGGGCAGCTGTGCGCAGACTACATACCTACCTGCTCAAAATGGTCCCTGGGAATGGGTGAACTGTCTGGGAAGACTGCCGGTCACAGGGAGCCTGGTTAACATGATGGAGGACTCTGACAGCTCGCTGGCACCCACAGTGGCATGCCACTACCTGGCTTCTTCCCCAGGCACATGTGAATTTGCTGGTGCAGAGAGCATAGGGCTTGGCCAGAGTGGGTATTGAGAAAATTTATTCGCACAGATGGTTCACTGCAAGAGATGGCTGCCTTCATCCCTTAAGAGATTTTTTGCAGTGTTGAAACACCTAGAGCTGTCTGAATGACAAAAGCCTGCAGCACAGATATGAATACTGCAGCATAGGTATGAATTAAGCTGTTTAGCATGCGTCCCATCTTAAATTGGTCCTTAAGAGCAATGTTCCAAAGCCATGTAGACCAGCACATTAAACGCCTGAAAGACAGTACTGCCATGCCAACAAACACAGCCACTGCACTTTGTCAATGGACCCATGTTAACAGGCTTGGTACTCAGCTCACGCCTAAAGTGGATCAGATACAAAGCTTACCTTCATGTGTTACCTCCTTGCTATCTGCCAAGCAAGCTCAGAGCATGTCTAGCAGGATTGAGATCCCACAAAATAGCACAGTGGCCACAAGGATCTTTCCAAAGATAGTTGTACAAATGTGTATATACACCATAGGTAGACATACACATATAAAAAATAATGAGTCTTTTTATGGGCTACTGTGGTAAAGGCTCCCACTAGAAACACAGAGAAATAAGTTTCTGTTTCTTCTCCTGCTGCCTACTGAGGTATCCACTCCTCTCCTCCCACTTCCTATCCATTAGGATACCAAGGGGGAGACCTTCTCCTTGAAGCCGTGTCACCAGCCAAAAAATAAAAACTTGTACTTAGCTAGTCAAAAAGAGAGCACAAGCAGAAACAGGAGTCTGCAGTCTACTGCTTATGGCACTTATCTGGTATAGGGAGAGTTGCTTGTATTTCTTGCCTGCAGGGCTCTTTCTTTATTTTTATATACAATGACAGCATGTAAAGCACCAAAGGAGTCCTGAGATCAGGACACCAAACAAACAGCACCATTCCTTCCCCACTAACAAGTGCCTTCACCATTGGGCTATGCAGTGAGACTTTCCTGTGCAGCTACGTCTCATTTATTTTGCTCTTGTTGCCAACAGAGAGTAATTTGCCTCATCCCTAAAGCCCAAAAAATACATTAGTGGGGGAAAAAAATCTAAATAAAAGAAAGAGGTAGGAGGCATGTCTATCCTACTCAAGTTGCTAGTCTTTTCTAAATTATAAAACCTTCTGGCAGACAGAGCAGATAGAAGGTAAAAAGCTAATAATTTATGATAATGGCAAAAGGAACATATGAAGTTCTGTTTTCTTTAGACAATGAGAAATTTGCACTAAATGGAGAAAGCATGTAAATACTGTTGTTCTTATGCTAGTATTTCACCCAACAGTCTCCAAGCAGAGGTGAAGGCCACAGACTTTTTAGCTCTGTGCAAATGAATAACCCAGTCTGTGATTCAGGTAATTCACTGCACAGAAGTCATCAGAATGAAGAGAGGGAAACAGGTAACTGTGCACAATTACAGGCTGTTTTTACACAGATATGAAGAGCCAGTAGTATCTTTGTTTGCACAGAGCCAAAATCTCAGTAGCCACAAGAGGCCACCAGACTAACTGATGCCATGTGGTGCAGTCGGAAAGGAGCACAGTGACAACGATAATTTCACTTGGAGTTATGTGCATGTGAATGCTTTGAAACGTTTCACCAAAAACATTTTGATGATAAAAAGGCTGGTTTGCTCAATGAGAAATTTTCCCAAGGGAATTTCTGCTTTCATCACCATTTTCAGATTCTTCTGAAAACAGCCAAGAAATCTGAACCCTGAAGGCAAGGCAGAAGTTCCCACAATTAACAGGCTCAACTTATCCCATTGCTAGAAGACAGATATCTCTTTAGCAGGGCAGAGGAGCTCAAGGCTGGAGAAATGGGGTATGCTCGATGTGACTGAGGTCCTTGGGGGGTTTACTGTCATATCACTTTCCTAACAAGCACATGTTGGGAGCAGTTGTCACCTCCACTACTCATAATAACTAAGATAACAAAGTTTGGGAGTGTCCACTATAAAGTGTTGTTTGATACTGTTTTTTAATGATTAACATAAAAATGGAATGAAAACCCAAACCTTTCTTGCAAATAAAAGAGGAAGGTGTCAGTTTTGGCAAATTAAATACTGGAGGTCTGTTTCTAGTGAAAACTATGTCCAATTTCATGAGAACTTATAAAAATCTATCAAAGTTGATAGGAAATAACATTTCCTTATCATAACAACACTTGGAAAAGGAGACATAATATTTCTTACTACTGCTGCCAAGGGAGCACTTTGTTATTTAGTCATCATTGGCACCGACAATCTTGTAATGTAAAGTGCACAACTCGGGAGACTAGGACTAGCAGTAAAATGTTCTAGTGGGACTATATCAGATCACTTAATGAAGATGTGCCACATTTGTCTTTTTCTTTTACCTCTTTGTTTCACTAAATTTATCAAACATTGCCTATGTCTCACCTTCTGAAGAGTACAAGGAGAAGGTACTAAAGTGCAAGACTGGGCTGCATTAAAGTCACACAGGCTAGACTTTCTTTCCTGGCCATGCCCAAGCCCTTTTGTGTTAAGAGCAGCAAAAAGTTCAGGCGAGTTAATCAGTTTGAATTTTGAGCTTTTCCACCTAGATGGATCAACCAGATGTGTAGCACATCTGGAACATCCCAAAGAGAAGAAATAGGGCAGCTGTAGCCTCCATGCCCCATATGCTGCTTATGGTGAAGGAGTAACAAAATAAAAGGTGACGCAGCAATCAGCAGGGCTGCATAGGATCTACAGAAAGAAATTACTAAGACATTCCTAGTCAATAGAGAGATCAGAAAACATTTTTGAGAGCAGACTTCAACAAATGCCCCCTATGGACTAAACCCCTCCTCTAAATGCTCAGGTCCTATTATACTTCAAAATACATATCAGAAGCTGTCTGAGTGATGAAAGACCACAGCAGAGTTACAAAGTCAACTTTTCAAAATGAGTGTAAAAACTCAATTTTCTCTTCTGTCAGAACCCTCATGGATAACAGTCAGTTTTATATTTTAATGGAAAAGCTTTTATAAATGACACATTACTTTGAGATTAATAAATAGACCTACATCTGTAACAGAAGGAGTCATTGGATCACAAAAAAGAGGTTTTGTATGTAATAGGTCACTTTAGACAAGAAAAGACCTAAAAGTGGCTTGATATAATTATAGAAAATAAAACTGTTTAATATAAAAATAAAAGATTAATGATATATAGAAATATCTGCAAATTTGATACCCTATAAATTACTGAGTTTACAAAATCAGGAGAGTATAATCTAATCTGCATTTGATATTAAAGAGCTGCTTCAATTTTTCATGTAAGACAATCCCTAGAAATTATAATAATCAGAAAAATATCCATTCTATATCTAACAAACTTGTATTCAAGAAATCTAACAGCAATGATACAATTAAATACTTAATAAGTGCAGAGCTGTAAAACTATATAGTTTTGAAATCTTTTTTGAAATAAAAACAATTTAAAAACTAGGAAAAAAACCCCACCAGTTATTATGACTTCCCAAATGGATGCTGTTTCCTCAGCTTTCAAAAATGAAAATAGTATATGAAAAATGACGAATCCAAAAATTATGGTCCAGAGCATTCATATTCTAAGTTTAAGTCAGGAATTATCTGAAACATTTGAATTATGCATGTAAGACTCAGAGCTGGCTGATGCTGCTAATAATTATCACAGGAGAAGTAGCAGGGCACAGCTCATCATCCATACTAACTACTGCTCCTAAGGATAAAGATGTTTTTCCCAAAATTCTCTGCTTCATCTTATGGTCATAAGTTTAACCTGTGGCTTCAGAAAAAGTTTCCTGGTCATGCAGAATCTGAGGACTGTTGCTCCTTTAACCATTACAACCAGTTTCCAACATGCCATGAGGAATTACAGACAGTTTGGTCCAGTTTGGTAGATGCAACTGTTAAAAACTGAACTGGTTCCCAAGCCTCCTCCAGGAAACTCCACCTGGAGATTTAAGTGCCCTCTGTACTGAAGCCCCAGGACACCTTTGCTGAATTTAACAGTGCACTCACCTTTCCCTGCCACCCCATCCTTCCATCC
>NW_010526940.1:0-25652 GCF_000687285.1 Phaethon lepturus
TATATATAAAATTAAATATTTTTTAAGAATATGAATTATGAAACTTAACCTTTCTTTTATCTCTTAACCCAGAATATGTTTTAATGTCTCACTAATCCAAAAACTTTATTTATTTTCTGTACAGGTGATTTCCAGAGAGTTGTTTTAAACTCCCACACACAAAAACCAAAGTAAAGAAACTGACAAAATAACTTTATTGTCGTCAGCTTGTTTCAAACATGACAACATGACATATTAGAGATACGAGGTCAGAAGTCATTTTGCCTAGAAGCTCAGATTTACAAAGTCAATTATTTTATACAGGCATTTAATAGATTTTGAGATAATTTATAATCCTACTGTTTCAGTGTATTTTGATTTAACAGAAAGGAAACAATCTTGACTTGTAAGGTCTTGAACTAGGCCTCAGCCTCTAAGTAAGGAATTGCCAGGTATAGAATTTTTATTGAGTGTTAAGGGTTCTTGTAAACAAGCAGTGCATATTTTTTGCGTATGAATTTGCATGAACTAATATTTTATGTTATAGGCAGACTCAACTACATTTCCAACCACTTGATAATCATAATAAACTTATGGCTTGCAATAAATTAAAGCTTTAAAGGAAAAAGAAGGAAAAGGGAAAGGAAAAGGAAGAGGAAAAGAAAATAAGAAAAAAATGGTAATATGGAAAGCAATCAGGTTAAATTCTGGTCAGCATAGACGACTCATTATTCTACAATAAAGATAAATTTTCCAACAGCAATTGACTGCTGACACCAGACTGAAAAAAGTCTGGATTCTGGTTGATATAGTGACAACAGTTCTCAACCCATCTCAGAAATCCCCCTTTTCAAACAACAGTTGTGTTAAATGAAGTAACTTATCACAGGTATGCTCCTTCTGGTTTTAGCATCCTTCTCCTACAAAGGAACACAGGGATCAGAAAAAGTAAATGAAAAACAGCCAAGGATAACCTGAAATCTAATAATCTTTCTTACACTGAGAAAACAGCACAACGGTAAAGCTTGTTTAGTCTTAAGTTTAGTAACAAGCAGGACAAAACACAGATGAACAGAAAACAGAATGTCCAACAACCAGCAGGCTGTGTTGCTGCACCTTTTACTGAGCTGGAGCTGTGAGGTAAATATGCTGATGGAAATACATTATTCTGAGTGGTAGAAAGAAAGATTGTGAAAGCTACAAAGAGATCTTATACTGCTGTGAAACCAGATGATAAAATGGCAGCTGAAATCCAATGTCAATAAAAACAAAGTAATGCACATAGAAAAAAAACATCACTAACTATAGATACACAGGAATGTACTCTAAATTAGCTATTATCATCTCAGAGAGAGATCTGGGAACCAAACTAGAAATGTTTCAAAAGAAATATCAACCCAGCACTCAGTAGCTGTCAGCATTTGAAGCATAATGATACAAGTTACTAAGAAAAGAACAGAGAACAAAACAGGAAAAAAAAAGCCCACCATTACAAAGCTACATAAGCCATACTACCTAGTCAGTTTTAAAACTGAAAAGATACAGTTGAACTAGAAAGATTCAAAGAAAGGAACAGAGGGTCAAATCACTGGAACACCTGAGGAGGACAAATTATACAGGCTAATCTACTGCAAGACTACGTATAGATGTGCACAGACAAAATTATGACTTCCATAGGAAAAGCAAACCATTGCTTACAAGAACACACAATAAAAGAACTAAGGATATAATATAAAATTTCCTGACACAACCAACTTTGAACTAATTGGGTGAAGATATTGTGAAGGTCCAACTGTACATGGGTTCAAACAGCAACTATCAGAAAAGTCCTCAGGTAATACCTAGGAAGGAAGGAAGGAAAGAGGTTGGAACATGCAGTGTCTTCACCAGTAATTGTTTGAGACTACCAGAGCTAAGAGGACACTGCTAAATGCTTGCTGCCCTCTTACGCTTCCTTCCCCCCAGCACAACAGGATAATGGACTACACAGAGCTGCCAGCTTCTTACTTTGTCTTGTAAGCCAATATACTATGACCCTTACTTGACACATCACCCTTCTCTCCTCACAGGTAAATTTTTTGTGAATTTAGTTGAAAACTCCTGACAAGTTCTCTAGTCAGTATTATGACAAGGGCAAAAGGATGAGTAATAATGGATTTCAGAATTTGATTAACTATTCTAGAGTTATCCGCAAGCATATACTTACTCTGAAGCAGATGTGAGATGTTACTCCTCTCTCATTATGGCAAAACTGCAAATTACTTTTTTATTAAATTACCTGTTTCTCTACATGAGAAACCTAATATCACATCTTCTGTTTTCCCCATCCTTACATTGAACATATCTCAGCCTCCTCAACCCTAAACACTCCATCCACTCTCCTTCTCCCATGAAGCTCAGGACATTTTTTTAAACCATAAAATACATATATTTATAAAGCATATACAAGGAATAAAAAAGGGGGTGAGAAAATGTATGACTGTGGAAACATTATCTACAAGGTCCTTGTCCTACTGTCCAAGCAACGAGGAACAGATTTATTAAAATTTTAATTCAGATTATTTTTAGAAATATGATGACCTATTAAGTACTTTGCAACAAAAGAAGCATGTCCTGGTCTGAACAGTTTACCCAAGAAAAACGGGAGAAAGAAGTAGCTGAAGAAACTTCTGCACAACAGTTACTTGCAAGAGAAAGGTTTTCCTCACCAAAATTGGCTCGGGCCAATCCCAAGCACAAATACAGGCTGGGCAGAGAATGGATTGACAGCATCCCTGAGGAGAAGGACTTTGGGGTGTTGGTTGATGAGAAACTCATCAACACCCGGCAATGTGCACTCACAGCCTAGAAGGCCAACCGTATCCTGCTGCATGAAAAGAAGCATGGCCAGCAGGTCAAGTGACATGGTTCTCCCTCTCTACTCTGCTCTGGTGAGACCCCACCCGGACTACTGTGTTCACCTCTGGGGGCCCCAACATAAGAAGGACATGGACCTTTTGGAGCGAGTCCAGAGAAGGATCCACAAGGATGATCAGAGGTGCTGGAGCACCTCTCCTATGAAGACAGGCTGAGAGAGTTGAGGTTGTTCAGCCTGGAGAACAGAAGGCTCCGGGGATCCTTACAGTGGCTTTTCAGTACCTGAAGGGGGCCTACAAGAAAGCTGCAGAGGGACTTTTTACAAGGGCATGTAATAACAGGACAAAGGGTCACAGCTTTAAACTGAAAGAGGGTAGATTTACATGAGGGATAGTGAAGAAATCCTTCACAGTGAGGGTGGTGAGGCACTGGAACAGGTTGCCCAGAGAAGTTGTGGATGCCCCATCCCTGGAAGTGTTGAAGGCCAGGTTGGATGGGGCTTTGAGCAACCTGGTCTAGTGGAAGGTGTTCCTTCCCATGGCAGGAAGGTTGGAACTAGATGATCTTTAAGGTCCCTTCCAACCCAAAATATTCTACGATTCTCTGATTCTGTAATTCTATGCAATTGTGAAAACACTTTGTCCCTGAACACAAGGTGAAAAGAAATTAAAATACAAGTTCTGCACCAATTTGGATTTCAAGTACCTCTCTGGTTAGCAGGCATATTTATCTTATGTTTTAGATAACTGGTGGTATTTCCAGGTTCTCTTCATAAAGTGGTGAATAATTGATGAATATCTGTTAATGGGTGTGTGAGAAAAGGAAGTACTTAAGTTGAAGAAGTTATTTTTACAGAAGATGGCCAGAAATAAGGAAGCTCTCGAGATGCACAAATAATGCACAACATTACTTAACTAATGTCTTCCTTTAGGAGATTAATTAGTCCAGGTGACTGAAGCATGCATTATGGGTACAAAGAAATACTATTCTACTTATTCAAAGAAATTAAAAAGCATCCCAGTGGAAGGCAAAAGTAAGTATACTTTTAGAGACGTACAGCAATACTGACTTCCTCTGTTTCACATTCCTAGTTGAGGATCTCCCATCCTTTCCCATCCATTACAAATATGAGAACAAAATGTCTTCTGTTTCTATCTACAGGTGTATCTATACGTGTTCTTTTTATTTCAGCTGGATTCAAAGCTAATTGCAGCTTTTACTCTCCTGGAAACATGTGCTATTACCACTGCAATTATTCAGTTCCTCTGTATTGCCTTTTGATTCACCTCATTAGCCAACCTCTAATTTTACTTAACCAGGCCACAATGTTTAGCTTCTCTTCCTTGTCTCCACCCCCTCCTCATCTTCCATGTCCCTCTGTGTCTTCTGTCTTCTATACTCCTGCTTCTTTTTATGAAAGGACAGTAGTCCATTATCCAATAAGACTACTAAAAAAACCTCCAAAAACAACAAACAAAAAAACCCACTGTGAAAATACCACAGTCTAGGATAATATCCTAACACTAACAGAAGTAAATATATAAACAGCAAAAGAAAAGATCTTCGGACACTCAAAAAATCTGTTAAAACATTGCTAGGACTTCCTCTGCTCTATGTTGACTGGCTGCGAAGTCCTTCACTTTCCCTTCTCTTACGTGTTAGCTTCAGCTTCACTGCATATCCACACTTCTTTGTGCCTTTTTTATGGTTATATCCCCTTCACACCTTTTCCCTTCAGAATCTCTTTCCATCACAAATTCTTGTCACTTAGCTCTACTATCTCTCAGCAGAACTTAATTCCTCTATAACCCTAAAGAAATGAACAAAATTGGAACAAGATTACTTGGTCTCATGATTTGCTTAGTAAGTTCTGGCCCTTTCCCCATCTTCTTTCTATTTAACTCTTCAGAACAGGGACTAACTACTATTTTGAGTTTCTACAGTGTTAATAAAAGTGTTAATAATACAGTGTAATAAAAGACTGTGATTGTCCTTGTGCACTACCAAGGCAGCCATAAGTGACAATGACAACAAGAATCTTGCCAGTCATTATTTATAAATGCATCCTTTTTCTTTCTACTCTTACTTGCTTTAAGTCACCTAATAAGTCAAAGCCTTTGCCCTGAACCTGGTCTCATTTTGCTCTACAGGATGTGACACACTTTTGATGATGGGAGAACAAAACAATGGTAGACTAAATTATGGGAACATAATTATTCTTCCTAAAATTTATTTATGAAAACTAATGTAAATAGGCTACTGAACATTCCCCCAGTCCAAAGACTTTTTTGAGTAAGAAAAGTGGCATTTAAAAAAAATTGGAAAGTGTCATTTTCTTGTTATGTCCACGGATGACTGATACAGCTGTATCCAGCAGCAACACTCCGTTTTCAGAAAATATCTGTACTCATGATTATAATTGCAACTGTGCTATTGAATGACTACCAGAAAATGGTAGCTATGCAATCTACACCTGAAACGGAAATCAGTACTGCTCTAGTGAAAGCAATGATAAAGAACTTGGATAGATAGAGAATCCTTATAAAACATATAAAAAACATAAAAAATATGGTTTCAGTAGCTACTGAATATCTTACAGAAAACAGGAAAGGCCTTCAAAGATAGTTATGCCTTATTTTTCTCAAAATGTCTATGAGTGTTCTTAATGGAACTCTTATAAGCTACTAGTTATCTCTACTTAGCCACTCTGCCTCTGCAGCGTAATGAAATTCTTGTGTGAGGACAGCACATCCTATTAATGGAAGTATTATGGACACAGATGGTTATCAAGGCTACAGATTGCCAAACACCAGGGCTCATTTTCTAGCTGATATAATACAGTATTTAGACTCAACAAATCTGCGACACAAAGCATATTCCAGTGTTTCTGCAGAAGCCTTTAGTGTTCAAATCCAGGCAGGCAAGGGATAGGGAAAAGAGAGGGAAAGGACTGTCTACCCCATTCTCATGAATAACTGAAAACTCTGTTTTTCTGAAATTTGCAAAATCTTTTAAAGACCATTCAAGTGGTTTTGGCTTTACATCGTAAGGGTACAGTCTAGGAGGAAAAAAAAAAAAAGGTCATAATTCCAATGATAAAAAATGATAAAATTTATAAAAAAACCCTTTTAAAATATATTATTGTACACCCTTACCAATATTCTCATAATTTTCTTAAACCTCACTTTCACAGACGTCACAAGCATTTTATACTGCTGTAATTTCAATCCGTTTACCTTAATTTTTTCTTTATGCTTATCACGTGTGTATATCTACCCTGATGTATCTTCATAATAGGTATCCTGTGCTTATAGTACTGTTATACACAACTTTTTAGTAATTTATCATTTAGGCTCAAATATCTTATTCAACTGTTTGTCAGTACAGAAAATCAGGACATTTTATGCTATGAGAAAAAAAAATAAAAAGCAACTTCTCTGTGGTAAATACAACTTGTAGGTATACTATTCAAGATAACAGTCATAAGAAGTTAATAAATGGAAACCATTAATACAAAGAAATTAAGAATTCAAATTATTTTATACATGAATCTGAACCTCTTCTCCAAATTTCTTTCTTACGGGAAGCTTGTCACTGGCATTGATTCTATCTTTTTTTTATTATATCTATCTATCCAAAAGAGTACTGATCCAGTAAATTCAAATTCAAGGAAACAGGTTCATTAGCTTAAATAGCATTCTTAATTTGACTAAGAGGTTAAAGTATGTGAACCTTAAATTATAAGAATCTCAAGATAGGAATCATGTCTCTCTGTCTGAGTAGGCTTTTTTATTAATTCTATAATAGGAATTAAACTTATGTTCATGTTCCAGATATAGTCATCAACATCTGAAAGAGAAGCAAAAACTACTTGAAGTACAGAAACCTTTCCATAATCTTTGTTTGCACACTGGACACAATGTCATTTTAGAATTTCCTACACAAAGAACTGGCACCACTTAATTCATAATAAATTAGTTTAGCCATTGTAATAGACGGATGGCCTCTTACACTGGTTTAAACCTGACTTGAGTCCTCTGGCTTGTCCCGGAAACTACACTCATGGGTATAATTAACAGCTTAGGACAATTACAATTGATAGGTTACTTTGTACAGTACTGTCCGGTTTCTCTCTTAGAGACTTTTTTACTTGCAAAGTCATCCTTGACCAGACAAGTAATTTTGTAGCAGAAACATTAAATGTTGGGGAAGAGTTTTGTGTTTTGGCGTTTCAGCTGCTAATTTATTCACATTTATTCACTCTAATGCCACATAGTAATATTAATATAAAAGTATTTTATATTTACTATGTACTTACACATAAAACTTTATATATACATAAAATTAATATAGCAGTAAATCTGAAAGCCACCATACAATTACCACAAAATATAACCTCATGTTGTGTAAAGTACCTACAGAACTGAAGGCAGAATGATACCTAGCATATACATTTTGTTTCTAAATACAAAAAACAAAGGGTTCTATAATGTGCAAAGAGGTTCAAAACTAGCTGGACTCTATGTTACCTGTTAGAATACATCAAAATGTCCTAGATCAGTACCAATGCTGCCAACAAATGCAGATAATGCAGCTCATACCACTGGTAAAGGAAGCCAGTATCAACACAGAACTTTTTAGTGTATGACGGTGAAATCACAAAAATCACTTCATTAGAAGTCTGATTTGAATCAAAATGAACAAAGTTCAGATACTTAAAATATTCATACAGACTGAGACTTCCACTTCTGAGGTCTGAAAAATGCAAAATTGCAAAACCCAGTTCTTTCACATAAGGAGTCTAAGAACTGCTCTTCAGGAAATCCGGTACTAAGAGTCTAGCAGTATTTTCCTAACAGTGAAGACCTAACCTACTCTTCTAAGCCCAGATCTCTGCCTGCTCCAAAACTGTGAGGCTAGTACGCTTCAGCAGTTATCTATCTGCTTGCTGCCCACCACTTCAACAGAGCTGCCAACATTCAGACTGAAATTACTAACCAAGCTGTCTGCATTTGAAAATCTGAACTTCAGATAGAGACTGTACAAAAATACAGATTAAAAGAGACAAACAGACACCTGTGGGAGTTTTTGAGCTCCTCTGAGATGAAAGTCACAGAGAAAACCTTGATATAATTAGCTAAAATATGGTACATCCCTGATTCAAGTTTCACAAAGACGTATCACATTAAAATTGTGTTCCAGCTGCTTTGTGGGAAGCATTATTAGTTTTACCAAGGAAACTTAAACTCCAGCTGGGCACAAATTGCTGGTGCTCTTCAGGCAGGCAACAGGCCCTTCTAGAAGGACCCCATCAGGTATCACCCCAACATGACCACACAGTAAAACAGAGGGAGGACATCAGTGCATGTAAGCAGTGGGCAGTCTGGCTCACATACAGTATAGGCAGGGCTGTGTTGGGGCTACACTCAGTGCTCCAGCCTTCTTTTCCACACTCCAAACTTGGCACTTCCCTTGGCTTTATACTTTTATATAATGATTAGACTTCTAAAACTTAGTTAAAATTGTAGTATTCTGACCTAAGGCTGCTAAAGCAAGAATGCAAATACTGAGTCTAGGGTAAGTAATTACTTTTAAAATGCTGGTCAGACTTGGCTAGAGTTCTTAGCAAACACGCAATGTTTTATGCTTAGCAAAATTAAAAATTCAGTAATGCATGCAAAGCTGAAGCCTGAAGTTTAAAATATGCTTGATACTCTATATAGAAGACATCTATGTTACCAAAGGGAGCCTGTTCTTAAAATCTTTTAATTTGTATTACATATGCCCCAGATAGTAAACTTCAAAAATACTTTTTTAAGAAGCTGATTATTCTTAAGGTCAGGAGGACTGAGTCTTCCAATTATATAGGACTGTTAAAAGAGATATTTAAAATCTAAACAGCAAAACAGTAATAAAAGAAAACATTAAAAATGGTAACTGGATAGAAAAAAAAAATTTCCATTGGCTATTGTTATTGTAATGCCAGTGTGCTAGTCAGTGCATCAAAACATCCTGTTACAATTGAAGAAAAAATAATTCAAAGACATTTTGGTTTGGTTTTTTTTTTTGAAAACTCACACTCTAAATCAGTTCTATGCTTTATCTGAAACACTCCAAAAATATTATTTTTTTTCTACCCCAAATACAAATTTATTTCTCCACTGTGATGCAAAGCCTAGACTGCTACATATTCTCTTTTTTGAGGTGAGGAACTTCTACTCTTCAGGCTAACTTCATTCTATACTGCCCCGGCCCACTCCCTCCAACCTCTTTGTCTTTTGGTCTTCCCTCTTCCAGCTCTTTCCAGCTACTGGATATCAAGTAGCTCTGTGTTGCGGTGTCTCTTCCTGCCTTTGCTGTGCTCCATACTAGCAGTGTCTTCCCTGAAATCCCACCTTTTCAGTTTGAGTATGCACCACTTCAGCAGCACTGCCCCACAGCTCTTTCACTGATTCCCTTCTGTTGGTCCTACAGTCCACATCTTCCCCTCCACAAGTCACTGAATCAGTGAACATTACTGGGGAGCTATGTGGAAATACTCTGTGTGGCTTGGAGGAGATTTACATTGTGCAGGTCAATGGAGAGAGCCTGGGCGTGGGTCTGTGCTGAATGTCCTGGTGATGTACAGCAATAGCTGCTTAGTGCAGTGTTGGAGAGGCAGAGGAAAAGCACTGCTGTAACATAAAGGTACTGAACAAAGAGGACTATCATAAAATCATAGAATCATAGAATGGTTTGGGTTGGAACGGACCATAAAGATCATCTAGTTCCAACCTTCCTGCCATGGGAAGGAACACCTTCCACTAGACCAGGTTGCTCAAAGCCCCATCCAACCTGGCCTTCAACACTTCCAGGGATGGGGCATCCACAACTTCTCTGGGCAACTTGTTCCAGTCCCTCACCACCCTCACTGAGAAGGATTTCTTCACTATCCCTCATGTAAATCTACCCTCTTTCAGTTTAAAGCTGTGACCCTTTGTCCTGTTATTACATGCCCTTGTAAAAGTCCCTCTGCAGCTTCTTGTAGGCCCCCTTCAGGTACTGAAAAGCCACTGAAAGGTCTCCCTGGAGCCTTCTGTTCTTTAGCCTGAACAACTCCAACTCTCTAAGCCTGTCCTCAGAGGAGTGGTTCTCCAGCCCTCTGATCATCTTTGTGGCCCTCCTCTGGACTCGCTCCAAAAGGTCCATGTCCTTCTTATGTCGGGGCCCCAGGGTTGGATGCAGTAGTCCAGGTGGGGTCTCACCAGAGCAGAATAGAAGGGGAGAATCACCTCCATCAACCTGCTGGTCACACTTCTAATGATGTGCAGTAAAGGCACTGGGCACAAAGGTTGGAAACTCAGTGTGTAACCTAGAATGCAGGGAAATACTGAAAAACTTTGGGGTATAATATGGAGTATAGGTGAGAAGACTGGATGCTTCATAGTTAACACATAGCCCATCAAAAGTATTGTCCAATTCTGTTTAAAATAAAAACATTTATTGCTGTGGGGGAAAAAGGTTCGGGGAAGGAAATGGGAATTAATTGGCTGGAAGGTGAGTCTGACTCAGGGAGGTTGGTAACTGTCAGCTTAATTTATTTCTTTATGTAAGATGAATTTACCATGGGAGATCACAGAATGAACAATAAACAGAAGGTACTTTTTGTATGCTTTAGAAAATATGGAAAGGACAAGAAAATTCTTATCACCTTCAGGCTTTACCTGAGTTTTGTACTGCATCTCTTTATTTCATGTACAGGGCTCCCTTCTTGTTGTATGTGCCACTCTCCCTTCAAATGAGACGCTGTTTCACAGTAAATCACCCTGTTTTGCACCAAATCAAAGTCATGTTTGCTTTCACAATACCACCATTTTTCTTTTTGACTACAGCCTAGCTCTGATATCTTTTCTCCTCTCTTTAAGGAGACGCAATTCTTTCCTTCATCCGTTTTCATTTCTCTCCTACCTAATCCTTGACTAGTTGTATACCCTCTTCCTTCACATTCAGTTGCAGCTTAACCTTGCCCTATCAAAAGGGATGAGCAAGGGTAGAGGTCCTCTGTGTATGCCCTCCTAGGAAAGATGCTAGAGGAAAGACTGAAACTCTCAAAGAAATACTCTGAAACAAGTAGATGGAAATTTCACTTTCCTACTTCTGAGAGTAAAGAGAACTTTGGAGGGCTTTCCTCATTATCCTACTCCCCACAATCTATATAATTAACAAAAGGAAGCATCTACATATCCTTATTTTCTTCTATAGCTGTACAAATAAGGACTCAGTCTGTCATTAGACTGCAAGTGCTTTCAGTGTAGAACTGTACGAAACTTGCTTATCAAGCACTTTGCATGCCTATGATACTATAGAAATAATACAAGAGTATTACAAGTTATGCAAATAAAAAATACAGTCATAACTAAAGTTATTTATGATATGAAAATGCCAGCTTTAATGCACCAACCTTTTTTCCCTCATGCTGTATGACCTCAGCCCTTAACAGCAGGGGAAACCCAACTCCTTTGCATCACCTTAAATAGGTAGCTTTCCAAGGTTATGTCTTCAAAAAGGGCCTTTTCTCTGAATCAGCCCTGTGAAGAGTATTCTGAAAGAGGCATACAAAAGTGCCTAGCATTAACTACTCTGTACCAGGTGCTGGATGCAGTGGTGCTATTAACGTACTCACTAATTTAGCAATCAATTTTAACATTTTCTAGGAGTCGTCTGACACATCATCTATCATCAGAGATATTAAATCTACAGTAAGTTAAAAATAAAGTGGTACATAGCTTTAAAATGCCATTTCTAACCGTATTATCATCTTTCTTGATTCACTTCTATGTAACATATTGTTTCTCTGTTTATAGCTCTCTGTGCTGCATGAGATTATTTGCGGGGAGGAGGAGGAGTACTCCCTGACCATGCTGCTTGGATATAGTGCCAGAAGTGTCATTTAGCTATGGTTTTATCTCACCCATTGATGGCAGAGGTATATACAAAGGCTCATCTCGCTACATTCTCTTGCACTCACTGGAGACAAAAATGTTGCCCTGACAGAAGCCCACCTTCACACATGAATAGTTTTGAAAGTTTCTCTTTCCCCCTTTTCTGGGGATAACTAGGAACCTAGAATGACAAGCAGAGATTGGTAATATAAACATGTTACATTTTTTCCTTGAACTGCCTCTAATCAGTGAAGACAGTGGCTTTTCCAGAAGGCAATCTGCGCAGCTGATGGCCTGAAGTGTTTACACACATTACATTCAAGCAGAAAACCTACTCTGCTAGTCATCCTATGTTCTTCTTAATCCCATAAGAGAGAAAAAGAGAGAAGCTTTCAGAAGGCAATTCCAATACTGACACTACGTGACCTCTGACATACCCGTATCATATCACTGCCCACAGAGGTAGCTTACAGTGACAAAACTCCGGAATTTAGGAACGTCACATTGACCTATTGCCTGAAGGTAGCTAATGAAACAGCCTGCAATCAGACTGCTGTGGCTGTTGGTAGTGCTTTGCCGCAAGATGTCAAGCACAGAAAACTCTATCCAGTGATGCAGTACATACTTATGTTAATGCATAATATGTTCTCTAGTATTTTGTCCAGTTCAATTTAAAATGTCTCTAGTAATTAGGCTTGTAGCCACTCCCTTAAAAAACTGTTCCACAATCTAATGTCATATAACCTCCAACCATTTTTCTATACTGAAACTGCCATCAGGGCACATAGACGAAAGAGGATTAGTCTACATGGGTGACTGCTTAGGAACATCAAGGAACTAAAGGAAACGAAGCTGTTAGCATTGATGAACTAATGCGTCCACTGAAACACCAGGAGGCTGAAGGTGTTGTCTTTCAGATGAAATGTGAAAGTAAGGCACTAAGCATTAGAGGCAATTAAAGTTCTCTCAGCACTCTTTGCAACAGTACCAGTGTTAACCCCTGGTTCCTGGCCACCTTCCAAATCATATAATTAAATTCTGCTTTCCTAAATATTTCCCTGCTCTATCATTTAGAAAGACAGCCATCACTTAACCTGAAATGGTGTATTGATGCCAGCTTTAATGTAATTCCAGTTTGGTCACTTTGTTATAGATACAAGGCTTAACAATTACATACCTAGAAGTAAACCATATGACTAAGAGCATTGTCCAGACACTCCTTGAACTCTGACAGGCTTACTGCCATGATCACTTCCCTGGGGAGCCTGTTCTAGTGACCGACCACCTTCACAGTGAAGAACGTTTTCCTAATGCCCAAGTGACCTCAGCAGCTCCTCATAAGACTTGCCCTCAAGGTCTTTCACCATCTTGGTCACCCTCCACTGGGCACACTCTAATAGTTTGATGTCCTTCTTATATTGAGGCACCCAAAACTGCACCCAGTACTTGAGTGGGACCACAGTCATTTGAGTTTAGGCACCAAAGACTTCATAACATCGTGAAGCCCTTAACTCTGGTTCTTGATAAAAATACTCCTTTAAGGTACTTATCAACCTGCTTGTTACCTTCCTAAGCAGTTGTTTTTTTTTTTTTTTTCATTGGTTAGTTGCTGTCCTGGTTTCAGCTGGGATAGTTACTTTTCTTCCTGATAGCTGGTATAGCGCTGTTTTTGGATTGGGATGAAAACAATGTTGATAACACACTGATGTGTTTAGTTATTGCTAAGCAGTCAAGGACTGTTCAGCTTCTCATGCTCTGGCCTGACAGCAAGAAGATGGGGGGAGCACAGGAAGCTGGGAGGGGACATAAACTGGGGCAGTTGGCCGGGAAGGTGCCATAGCTCGGGAGCTATCTGTGCATCAGTCAGCGGGTGGTGAGCAATTGTGCTGTGCATCACTAGTTCTGTGTATTCTTTTATCATTATTATTATCATTATTATTACTCTCTTCCTTTTCTGTCCTATTAAACTGTCTTTATCTCAACCCACAAGTTCTGCTTTTTTTTTTATTCCCTCCACCATCCCACCGACCTGCTTGTTACCTTCCTAAGCAGTTTTTTTTTTTTTTTTTTTCATTGGTTAGTTGCTGTCCTGGTTTCAGCTGGGATAGTTACTTTTCTTCCTGATAGCTGGTATAGCGCTGTTTTTGGATTGGGATGAAAACAATGTTGATAACACACTGATGTGTTTAGTTATTGCTAAGCAGTCAAGGACTGTTCAGCTTCTCATGCTCTGGCCTGACAGCAAGAAGATGGGGGGAGCACAGGAAGCTGGGAGGGGACATAAACTGGGGCAGTTGGCCGGGAAGGTGCCATAGCTCGGGAGCTATCTGTGCATCAGTCAGCGGGTGGTGAGCAATTGTGCTGTGCATCACTAGTTCTGTGTATTCTTTTATCATTATTATTATCATTATTATTACTCTCTTCCTTTTCTGTCCTATTAAACTGTCTTTATCTCAACCCACAAGTTCTGCTTTTTTTTTTATTCCCTCCACCATCCCACTGGGGGGTTGAGGAGGGTGAGCAAATGGCTGTGTGGTTGTTTTAGCTACCAGCCGGGTTAAACCATAACAGCTGCTTTTTTGTCATGTCTTTGGTTATTCCTGTTGTGGATTCTAAGTCAGAAGGGGAAAGCTAACTTATATCCCTGTATTTCTTATAGACACATCAGTGTTGTCATTCATGCTGCAGCTACTGATATATTTGTTTTCCATTGCTCACTTTCTGTCTTGGGGTTGAACAGTGGCATTTCTTCCCCAGCAACACTTCAGTTGCTAATTGACACTTGTCATTCACGACCAAAGAGAATAAATGTATTTTATGTGAGCATGTTTATAAGATTTTACCAAGTTCATCATATTATTTGGATAAGAACTATTACTCAAGTTAATGTCACATGTTGTCCTTAACAGTTTGGAGCAGGAAGCAAAGCAACTGGAGTGAAATTCAGCTTCCTGTGCATCTCTAAATGAAAAGGGATGCACAAGATGGAAATTGTCAAATTGGGCCAGTACCATGCATAGGAAGGGGAAGTTCATGAGTCACTGAAACAATTTTACTTCCACTGTCAGTAACTGGGAAAATCTACAATTCAGATGGAGTTGTCTAGAGGCAGCTGAACAAAAATAAAGCGTTTTATGCAATTGTGAATGCATATATGGGAGCTGGGGTGAGGAGAGAGTGAAAGTTTTATACCTAAGTTGCTGGCAAATGCACAGTTTCTATCCTCCCCCCACTGCCTAAGCAAAGGAACATAGTTAAGGGTACATTTTTTTTCTTTTAAAATTTGTAGGTAGAAATAAATAGAAATTATTAATATTCTAGGGTACAGCATAAGTCAAGTACCCAATGGTTATTTCATAAATGAACATATACAGTGTTTTGTACACTTCAGATAAATCATAACAAAAAACCTCCAAGAGACTATCAAGGCTCAAGAAGGTATACTAAAACTTAAAATAAAGTTATATAAGCAATGATAAAATATTATTTATTCCATTTCTTGAAAAATATTCTGATATTGCAGTGCATTATTACATCCTACCAGTAACATACGCAGTATTAAAGATCACCACTGGTTAACAAGCTCTAGGATTGTTTAAAAGCCCTGATTATAAACAAAACTGCTTTAGTCTTTGGAAATTAAACTCATGACACAGTCAAAATATTCCAAGGCAAATATTAAAGCATCACATACACATTTCTTTACTATTCCATGTGGCCTGTCACTCAGTAGAAATATTAATTACGTACAAATTAGGGATTTAATTTTCAGGGGGGCAGACATCCCCTAGACAGAAGGTCTTCTGCACACACTGACCACTCAGTGTGTGTACCTTAATCTTAAAAAATGTAAGAAAGTTCTAACCTTTCCTGTGATTCCGCAACTGAAAAGATAATTCTTCCAAAATGTTAATTATAGGCAAAATATTCTCCGGTTTAAAGTAATTGTCACTCTTAAAATCTGTCAAGAAGAATAGCAATGCAAGCTAAATACATGTTCTAACCTGTTTAACTTCATAACTATCTAGCAGAATATTGTTTTGCTACCACCATAATGTAATTAATACCATTTTCCTAGGGTCAAATAGAATCATAAAATCATAGGATGGTTTGGATTGGAAGGGACCTTTAGAGATCATCTATTCCAACTCCCGTGCCGTGGGCAGCGACCTCTTTCACTAGACCAGGTTGCTCAAAGCCCCATACAACCTAACCTTGAACGCTTCCAGGGATGGGGCATCCACAACTTCTCCATTGCTTATGGAACAACCTGTTCTACCACACCTGTCTCACCACCCTCGTTGTAAAAAATTTCTTCCTTATGTCCAATCTAAATCTACCCTCTTTTAGTTTAAAACCATCACCCCTTATCCTGTCACTACAGTCCTTGGTAAAAAAGTTTTTCTCTGCCTTTCTTATAAGTCCCCTTTATATATTGAAAGACCACAATAAGGTCTCGCTAAAGCCTTCTGCAGGATGAAAAACCCCAACTCAACTCAGCCTTTCTTCATAGAAAAGGTATCCAGCCCTCTGACTATTTTCATGGCCAAATAGTCCTATTCTCCTCCTAGACTTAAATCTTCCACACTATACAGTACACCACTTCTGGTCCAGCAAAATGTCTTCATAGTATTACTCAGTCTCCTCTTAATTTCATATCCATCTAGCTTTGCCTTTTGGTTTTACTTGTTTCAAATTGACATACCTTAAATGCAACAAAATTAAATGTATAATATTTACAGTGAAGAAATATTTGCAAATATCTGCAATAAAACCAGAATACTATAAATAGCACATGAACAAACATATGAAATATTGTAAGTATAAAAGCTAAAATTCGCATTTCTGAAAATCATCACAGTTCTCTTTTTTCTTTTTTTTTTTTTCTTCTTTCTTCCCCCTCCACCTCCAGAATGGATAAGATACTTCAGAATGATGAAGCTCTCCAGGTATTAGGCAGTTTAGTTTCAAGTGCATGAGCTAGGATTCTATTAATGATCAGTTCTGACCCCTACACCTCCCCATAGACTCCTAGAGATAATGAGAAGAGCAGGGAATTATTGATCGAAACTAATGTGTCTTCCTTGTGGATCCTCAGTTTCTGTGTTAAACAAAATAAATTAATGCCTATTGAAAAGCATGTTAATCGTAATGTATGAACAAATTATACCAACTAAGGTATATTTCTACATAAAAAAAATATTGTTACAATGCTTGCAAAAGAATTAAAACTTTAAAAAGTAAAAAAAAAAAAAAAAAAAAAAAAGACTGATTCATAACATAAATTATCTGAATAACTTGAATTCAGTTACCTGAGCTCTACCTATTCCAAATTTATCTAGCTATTCCAAATTTAGGAATTTTGGATATCAGGATCAATCTCCTGGGTTTTCTCATAGCATTTTCTGGACATAAAAGTAGCCAAAACTCAAATACAGAGCACAAGAATCTTCTAATCACAGAATTCAGGTAAGCAAATTGAAGATTGCCATCCTAATTTTCACAAGCAATTAAAGCACTTCTCTCATTCCACTTTTCTTCTCATCAACTGCTTCTATTTTCTGGAGAAAATTGCTGTTTATTTTTGAGCTATAAATATATATTGGACAGAATTACTGGAATCTAGGGAACATTTAAATGTTCATCCCACTCTTCTCAGGTTAATATACTTGTATTCTATGAAACACTTTAGCATAACAAATTTTATTTTCAGATGGATACAATTCTTGTGAAAGAATGCAAACCTTGGGTGCGTGTGTACACACTTACAAAAGAATTTTTGTCACTTGCTCTAAAACAAGTTTAAATTAGCGAAGGTACTGGAAAAAAATAGAGAATAATTGCTATCTTCCAGTCTCTTGCAGGCTCCAGCTTAAAAAAACTGATGAAGCTTGACTGACACACAGGGAAATTACTCTGGTGATAAACCAGATGCTATGTTGAAATATAATATCTTATCAAAGTAATGCAACTGAGGTCATTGCTATGGAATTTGATCTCAAAAAAGGGACTAGGGAATGCTAGTTGTAAATAATAATAATAATATAACTAAAAGTGCAGGCAAACTACTGTCATAATATCACAAAACCTACATTCATGAATAAAAATTACATCACGACCAAACATATCAAATATACATTATGACTCTGTGGGTCTGGGAATGAAGCAATCAACACTAAATCAAGCTTGAAATCAGGGTGAATATTGATGCCATTTTTTCAGATTACATTAGCAATCTGCCATACTTAAAGACTGCTAGAAAAAAAATAGAGTAAATCGGCACTCTCTGTCATAGGCAAACATTTCAAGAAAACCTCTGTTCTTCATGGTCTGCTCAGACCAAGCCCTAAATACCGCATTTTCATTTCTAAGAATTCCAGTTTTATCTATCTGATACATACTGTCTTTCACTTCTTAGGAAAAGACCTTAGCTGATGTAGCAAGTGGACATCGGAGTAGATTCTGGTAATAAACTCAGGACTTACTCTAAGAGCTACATTGACAAGTGCAATCCCAGACAATGCTTTTGAGGTTTAAGAGCCCTAAAATTACTTATTCTTTTTGCTGCAATAATTGACACTTGCATTTCAGAGCTCCAGGAAATATACAGCATAACTGAATATATTCTAAGGCACTTCTCTCGGTTAAACAATGAACAAATGGTAGCCAGGTACAACATGATGCATTTTAAGGTTGTAAAAATTACCAGCTTTGGTACTGAATCTTCAAAACACTCTCTTGCCAGAAGCTGTAGCACAATTGTTAGATAATGTTTTCTTGGTAGTAGGTTAGCAGGTCACACTTACTATGCCTGCTTCCTTCATAAATGACTTTGCATTAATTATTAAAGGTCTAAGGTCTAATTCTGCTACCTTTACTTAAAAAATAATCTCATTAAAATCAAAACTATATGAAAAATAAAACTAAAGAAACCAAATCTTTGTAAAGCAAACTGGCATGAAAACAAACACTATCAAATGAGATTTTTTTCTTTTTGATAGCAGAAATTAAATCTCAAATAGTAATTGCACTCTTAACATCAACTATCATATAAATACAGAAAATTTACAAAAGCATGGTCTATGTCCTATTTAAGAAAGCTCAGAGAAGGATTTATTTGTTGGTCTGAAAAACAGGATTTGTAAGAAAAAAATGAATGAAATGTCTATTAGATGGAAGATTTCTGTAGGTGAAAATACCCTTCATTATTGTAAAAGAAAAAAAAAAACGTTTGGTTGTTGCATGCCAAAACCAGAAGTATTTGACTTAATATTGGAGGGAGACAAAATTAGTTTTTCTCAGACATAATTTTATGTAGATTTCATGTTCTGTCCAGAAGAAAGCATTTAGTAGCTGTGTTTGAAACACTTCATCCTAGAAATTAATATAAACAGTATGGAAAAATTCCATGTGTATTCTTTAAACTATGAACCTGGTAAATTCACAGATGGATACTTGTTAGTCAATGTCCAATTTATCTGCCAGCTTTATTTGCAAGCAGAACATCAGAAACAAGATAAAAAGCTCATTTATTCTGTCCTATATAATTGTACCTATATAATACGGTATGCAAAACTATTTTTCTAACTTCATTCATTAATAAAACCTACAGATCAAAGATTTGGCTTGTGCCTGCTTTTTAATTTAGGAACTTGATACACCGTCATAAGTATAATTTCATTAACTTTTTTGAGCTTTGATTACAAAACATCCCTAAGAGTGTCCAGGAAAGCAAAGTAGCATGTCCTACATATCTTGCAGTTATCATTTGCAGTTGAGAAAATGGCTCAACTTCCTAACTATAAACATTTCACAAAATAATAAAGAACTGTGTAATTAGATTTTATTAGAACTATGTAGAAAAGTTTTAAAAAAATGAATGATAATACTTGGACACATAAGTTAATGGAAAGCTCTACTTTTAAAGCTGATGAACTTCCAACTTATTTTTCAAATGTGGAGTATCACGTGAAGAACCCTCTCTGATTACACAATACCTAACCATAGATCCTGTCATCCAGATCTCTGTTTTCATAAAATGATGACCAAGTACATTGAAAGCAAAAGCAGAATTTGAAATAGGCCTTTTTTGCGAGTTCCAAATAAAAAAATAAATAAAATATTTTTAAAAATATTATATGACCTGAAACCTTCCATACTTGGAAACTAAGCTAATATAGCAATCGGAAGATGAGGTGTAGTCATGTCTTCTTACTGACACGTACATTCTAGCTATCTGAAGTCTCATCACCACAGGTGTCTTAAGGCAAGGCAGAAAAACAGGAAGTACCAGAGTGCTACATCTGATTTATCTTAGGCACTTAGGATGAGATAAATTACTCTGAGAAGGTGCCTTTTGCTCTCCATCAGTTATAAAGTAAAACTGGAGTTACCAGGTTAGACAGCTAACTTTGGATACCCAAGTTACAGCAAATTAATCTCACCATAGGCCAGAAGTGACTGAGGAAAAATTGTGTTTAGTTCCCACCAGATCGTGAAAGCTCATACCTTCTCTTAGAACTTTGCTGTTTTAAAATGGGAAATAAGTTGAATTTTATAATTACTAACAAGTTACATCTGTTATATGCTGAAGTTACAACTATAAATGATACAATAAAATCATTCCTTTCTAAGTTCTTACAATCTTACAATAAAACAGGAAAGAGAATTGCTGGATATAGTATCACATTACAAAAGAGACAGCTACGAAACTGTCTTACAGAGTACCAAAAACAGTGAAAGGAAAATGCAAAAATAGAATATGCACGATGTTCTATATTTAGTTTTGTGGGTAGGCTCTGAAAGCTCCTTTGAGATGTCTTCTTTGATAATCACTGGTAAGACCAAATTCTGAGTCAACAGTAGGGTGTTCCTGGCAATATTTTTATTTGAGGACTCAAACCAGTCAGTATTCAAAGGCAAGCTGTGAATTTATTATAGTTCTATACAAAAACATCTTCTTTTTACTTTTGTTAACTGAGCCTTGATCAAAACATACCATTTTGCATCAACTATTTTCAGTATGTCTCCAATTTTATTTTTAATATGAATGCTTGCTAATAGCCTTGTACTGGCAGACTTGTCTTGAAGATTGTCCCATTGTTACTGTCTTATTTAACTGTAACACGGAAATACATTTGTCTCAAAAAATTATTTCAAAGTGAAATATTTCCATACCTCCCTGTATGTCAGCAGATTTCCAGCTGCATGCTATCACTGCATCTGCAGTGAATCATACAGAGTCATCATTTTAAGGAGAGAAGGAACGCTGGACATGTGAGGTATATTCAGATACTGTATTCCAACTATAGTATCAGTGTTTTCTTCAACAACATTAACTATCACACAGAAGCAGTCACATTAGCTTCCCAGTGGCATAAAACCTTTGAGGCTGTTTTTGCAGTGGTTTTTTAATGTTTTAAGGAATGTAAGGGGCAAAAAGAATGCCATTTCACTGCTGATCCTATCACCACATGCAAAATAAAACAGCACCATGCCCTTAACATTCAACTGCATAACAATCTAAAACAAAAGTGAAAATTCTAATTAAAAACTTGTAACTGAAATATCTATACTAATAGTCAGTAAAACCCTTTTGAGGCATTTCAATGGTATTGCCATTGCTAGTTGGGACACATGAAAATTTCTTCTACAGAGCTTTTATTTTTTTATGAGACACTACCAGTTTACACCACTCTTGTATTGGCAGAAACTGATGGAATAGATTTTTGCTTCTTACCATCAACACAGGCTGGCCTTGCTCTTGTTGTACCGGCAATCTGTCCTTTTTTACATGCACAGCGAGCTGTTTGTCGGGCTATAGTCCTTCGGGGCTGACTGCTATCTCTGTCCAAAGTAACAATCTCACATGTACCTGCAGCCAGTTGACCTGGAAAAAGAACCAGCAACAGGTACCAGAGTCACTGAATGCACTACAGGCAATCTATTACAGCCGAATAGAGTCACGGCCCTATGTCACAGCAGACACTCCACAACAAATGGGCAGCCAGCTGATGGATATAATAAAACTGAGATGACATACAATTTTTCTTTGTGGTGGACGTATGAAAACCCTGCAAACTGGTTCTGTCAGAAAATGATTATTGTTCCATAAAAGCCAGAGAGCTGAGGTCACACAGGTTACTTTTACTTATGTCGGCTAAGTAAAGGAACAATCTGCTTTTACACCAATGAAATTTAAATGGTGCGCTCTTTACGTACTTTCAGAAAAGAAATGATAAAGTATATGGAAAACAAAAAACCTCCCCACATGTCCATAAATATAATGAAGTCTTAACTACTTTGCGTATTGTTTTTGAAAGAAAATGTCTTTCAAAGCGTGCTCATGTTTGACCAGATTGTCAGTCCTTTGGCTCTTGCTTCATCTAAACGGAATGGTAATTCATTCTCTACTTGACTCACATCTGAAGTAGCTGGTCTTCTTTCTTTTGCTAAATTTACTATGTAACCATTCTGCAAATGATAGTAAAATGGCACTGCCCCCTTAGCTCAGTAACATTGTTTGCTTTTTAGGGACTTGTCCAGTATCTGTAGCTTTCCCTGAATACTAAGGAGACCCACACCACCTAATTCTGAATTTAGACCGTGCTATAGGAAGCAAAAGAAAAAGTTGCAAAAAATTCTTTTATGAAGAATATTAGTCTGAAGTGAATGTTAGACATTTAAAATTAAGCACTTTCTCTGGTACAACCAATAGTAGGGGACTGGTACACCAAAATACTACCTTTTACAAGCAAGAAAGATACATTATTGAATTTCAACATGTAGTAAGACTGAAAAAAATCCCAGCTATCACTGTGAATACAAATACAGATAATTTCTGCATTTTATGTACAGTAGTAAATATAATTTCTATTGGGTTTTGTCTTTGTAGGCAATCAGTTATAAACCTTCAAATGAATATGTGCAAAAATACATCTGAATCATATGCTTACTATGTTTCGTTTTCATAAAAAAATAAAATTGGAACAAATGCAATATTGTATCTATAAAAAAGTTATGCAGTTTAAATAGTATTAACAGTAAAGTATTTTTATGCTGTTGAAATATTGAAAAATAACAATGAGACAAAAAGCAGAAATTTTAAATTTATATTAACATCAAAATTATAACAAAACAAACCACAAAAAAACCTAAAATATATATGAATGGCATTTAATTTAAGTATAAAAGTGTAATGCTATTTCTGTATACTGCATTTTTTCCATTCAGAATACAAATATACCCAGTATATTCTTCTCAGAATCAGCTTACGATGCTTCTTATTGTGTGGATACTGTTTTGAAACTTTCAGAATAGCAAAATATTGTAAGCTTTCAACAGCATTGTGACTGGTTCACCGCTAAGCCACCTAAACTGTATGTTGCTGTGACTCCTACACTGCAGTGAATTACAACATGGTGAAACTCAGGATCTCAAGGATGAATATGGAACAAGGTACTCTACAAGTTCATGCAAATATAGGACATATATGTAAGTAATACACATTAGGCATTTATAAATACAGATATGATATTCACAATAGTGAACACTATCACCATAGTGTTTAATGGCTGCTGGCAATTAGACTTATAAGCTACAGTCAGCCCTGGGCTTCTGGTCTTTTCCACCCACTCTGTTAATAAAAACATCCTAGCACAAACATACTGATGAGATTTTTACCTATTATATGCTGGTTTTTTCTTTGTTTGCTCTGAAAACTTGGGTTAGAAAGCAAAGGTTTAGTAAGAAAGATAGTGGCACATGATTTTCCAGATAGGGACAAGGGAAACTGAGCTACACTGAACCAAAACAAGCATTATTTTTTCCCCCATCGCTAATATATTTCATTCTGTATTGCAGAAGACGTATTGCTCCCAAGGAATACAGCTGTCTTAGAAGATCATGTAAAAAGCATATACTCAGAGGTGTGTTTAGACCTTGACCCCTTAGGCATTGGAACATCGTGATTATGGTCCTGCACTGACAAGAGAAATTGAATGGAAACCAAAGAAAAAGTGGAGGCATAAATATGATATGTGTAAGCATTCCTGATAGTATGGGTTGCCATGTTCTCTACTACCTGTAGGTCTTTATACTACTGTAACTTTCATTAAAAGATATGGTAAACCATATAATCTAGGTGGATCATTACCTAAAACCCCATTTCAGAGGAAAAAAAAAAAACAGTTTTACAGCACAGTGAAGGTGAGTAAGGACTATACTCAGAGAAGAAGAACAATGAAGCTTTATGTCAAAGCTAATTTGTGAAAGCAAAAAGCTTTCCAGGGAATGCAAGCAGTGACTATCTATAAGAATGCCGATAGATATTTTTTTCTGCTTTTGGACCTGTCCACTTTTAGTTCTGCATAGGTTCATTTTGAGCTGGACTATTATTTATTATTTTTTTCAGCTGTCTATTTTGTTTAGACATAGCAATTTCTTCCAGGAATAGTGACCTAATTTTTTTGATGAACTTCAAAATCTGGGATACCTAAATGAGAGCAATTGCTATCCAAAAATAATCACAGAATCACAGAACCATTAAGGTTGGAAAAGAACTTTAAGATCATCAAGAACAACCATCAACGCAACACCACCATGCTCACTAAACCATGCCCTGAAGTGCCATGTCCACAGGTTTTTTGAACGCTTCCAGTGATGGTGACTCCACCACCTCCCTGGGCAGCCTGTTCCAATGTTTGATCACTCTCTCAGTAAAGAAATTTTTCCTAATATTGAGTCTAAACCTCCCCTGGTGCAACTTGAGGCCATTTCCTCTTGTCCTACCACTAGTTACTTGGGAGACGAGACCAACACCCACCTCACCACAACCCCCTTTTAGGGGGGCTGAATTCCTTTCAAGGAATTTTGTGCAGCTATTAAAAATAAGGGAAAATTGGAAAGATTTTAAAATGTTTCATAGAATTTTAGGGCTTTTTAAAAGATCACTTCTCTGTTGCCATTCTTTTTTCTCCAGCGGAAGTAAATTAAAACTTATTGTAGAGCTGCAGCAGCTCTACCCACATAGATGACATAAATACTTCCTGGTCATTGTGTCAAAGGGTGCAAAGATTACAAGTATCTTGAGCACTGCAACACAGTGTACATCTACTGTTACTTGGCTTTAGATAGCTATAAAGCATGAAAAGTATTAGTTACGGTTATAGAGGTCCATCTCCAGAGAGAGAGTCATCCTGTTGTAAAGCATGTCCTCTCACTAAGTAGAGAGTAAGGCTGCAGGAGTACGTTACTCAGATGACATGTATGCTACTTTTGCTTTTTAACAATTTAATATAGAAATGTAAGGTACAAAATGATGGAACAAAAGGATTATCCTCCTTGTAAATACCACGTTTCAAGAATTAGGATACCTTTCAGTTTCAGGGTAGTTAACGTAGTGACCTCTTTCAAAGATGTTAAGGAAAAAAGGCCATTCATCTGTGAGCCTCTGCACGCTCTCCACTTCATTCCTAAGCACAGAGCAGAAATCTCAAGGCAGCAACAGGTGGAGTTTCACTGGAGCTTTTCCAGCTGAGAGATTAAGAGCCACAGTCTATGGAACAGTCATAAAGACTCCATATTTTCAGTAGATCATATTTATATACTTGCAGTACACAAAGCAATTCACCATCTTCCAACCTGAATGAAATAATCTTGGGGAATAAAAAGGCAAGCATAATCAGAGAACTTTGGATCATTCTAGTCTTGTCTGAAAGTTTTTCTTCCATGAAGAAAAAAGTAATTTTTAAAATTATTTTATGGACCAAGCATAAAGATTGTTTCAGAGTTAACACCATCCAGTTTGCCAAGTAAATGAGTGGGTATTTATTTGTTTCTGATATTTTTTAATATTTATTATATATATATAAGAATTTATATTTTATTAATATTTAT
>NW_010526941.1:0-250 GCF_000687285.1 Phaethon lepturus
CCCCCGAGCGCCACCGATTTCGAAAAGCCCGCGCTGCGCCGAGATTGGCCGCCACCCTCAGGCTTCTAGTGCACCGCGGTTTTCGGGTTAGACAAAACGCTACAACTTTTTTCTTTCTTTTCACTTGGCCGAAGAGGCTGATGATCTTCCCGGGTATGGTCTCGGTTCTCAGCCGGGTGCCGGGGACTCATTTCGGCAAGGGAGACGCTGGCCGCGGCAGGGGCCCGCGGGGGGCAGACCGGGGGCTCGG
>NW_010526941.1:281-7244 GCF_000687285.1 Phaethon lepturus
GCAGGGACCCGCGGGGGTCAGACCGGTGACTCGATCGTATCCTCCTTCCGTCGCCCTCACTGCACTCAAGCGGGTAAGGGAACGGGGAATTTAATGAAATTACCTGCTTAGCTCTCAACAAAGATCTTTGGTCTCAAGTCCGTAGCTGTTAACCTCGTGTATCTAAAAGGACTACCCGGAAATGGGGTCCCTGCAGTGCGGAGGAGAAATGGTGGGATCCGATTTCGCAGGTATTCGTGTTTTCGCAGACTGTCCACGTCCTAAATCCCTGTACTAAACCAGAAAAAAATATAAAATAGAGCTTCTATTTTTAGGCCTGTTCTTGAAACGTTGTTCTTACTCTTCCTCTGCATTGTCTCTTAGAGTGCATGCGACTTTTTGGTCCTTGCTCAGGTTTATGACCTCTTCCTCTATATAACATCCAAACCTACATACACATCCCATTTTTTTTCCTGAAATTATCGGGCTATATCCCTTCACTCCGACAGCCTGAATTCCTGAGCTCACATGCCTGTGCCCCTGTTTGGGATGGAGATGTGCTTACCAGACCCTCATGGTTACTCTAAGTGAAGGGTGTTGGGAGCCACAGCCACTAATTCTCAAAGGGTTTCACCCAGCTATGTGCACTGACCTGAGGAGAGGTGGTCAACTGCGATTTTCCAGCCTGCTACAACTAGTTGGAAAGAAATCGGTTTCAAATGGGTATGATCAAACAGCAGGTACGCTGCCATAGCAAACATGATATTCATGCTTAATTTTTTTCCTTACAGCTGAGCCGGAAAAGGCAAAACCCAAACAGCTGCAATAACATGAGCAAGACTGTATCACACACATCCCTGCTAATTGAATTGACCTCAGTGGGACGGCCCTGGAATAAACGTTTTGGCCTCTGGAATGAGTTGGGGTAATGACAGGAGTTCACTCTTGGCTTGTTGCAACTTACCCTCCCTGCTCACTTGGGGGACACATCAGGGTGCTTCTTTCCCTTTTCTGAGAGGTAAGAGGGAAAACTCAAATTATTATAACTGTTTTGTTAAGAAAATTCAGTTGGATCAGTTAGCCACCTCAGCTACTGTAGTAGTTGACATTTAGAAGATTAGCACATCACTGAACACAAGTGGTGATGGAGAACACCAGCCTAAGTACAATGATACCAGTCTAAAATACCTTTAGAGGCAAAGAGCATATAGCTGTGCATTCAGCTGAACAGACTTTATAGTCCTTAGCTGGAGATAGCTGCCAAATAATGTAAGAGATTGTTCCACACCAGAGAAAGGAAGTATATGTGTATGTAGGAACACTGAATGGACTAGCTATATAGGCTCCACTGGATATACTGTCATGTACAGGGACAAAATTAACATCAAAACAAAAATCCTGTTTACCTTGTAAAGCTGAACTGGGCAGCATAGCAGAGGTACCTACTGGAGATTGGTTTTCCCAGCTGGAAAAAGGGAGTGCAGTGACAAAAAGCAAGAGTGGCCTGAGTAAAATAAGGTTGCAGGGACAAGGGTAATGTCATATTAATGCCAATTGCACTGTTGGCCTATCAGTCAGTACCCCTAATTCGTCATTTCTCATTCTCCTTCCCCACAGCCTGTGCATTCCTAGACCTGTGGATTCCCACTCATGTCAGTTATGAGGGTGAGTGTGCACAATTACAGACTGATTCTCCCTCAGAAATAGCTTGTCTTAAATTACTGAGTCACTGCCACAGTGTCTGATCACCGTGTGTCTCTCGGGCCCCCTTATCATCTTCAACAGGTCATTCTTTGGCTACTTAAGCAGTTTTGTATTCTGGTTATAAGAGAAGTTGATACCCTAAGAAAAACCAAGGGATGCTATTCTTCTGTCATGATTTAACTTTCCGATTAACCTGCTAGGCTGAGGCTCAAGTGTGTGATTTATGATTTCAGTGGAGAGGCAACACCTCTCACTTCATTGTATGACATCCCTTTTGGATGTCTGGGCATTAATTTCTTACCTCAAAACTGTTATGATGCTTCATGCAAATGAGAAAAGAAGGAAAAGAGATGAGCTCTGTTCAGTAGCTGTCAAGATATGCCATGTGCTAAGATGAAACTTCTCAGGGCAGCTTGAAAAGACTTGAACGTGTGCTCATAATGAAAAGTCAAACCTCAATACAACTAAGAGGGCCTAACATTGTTTTGTTTTGTCTCCTTGGAATGCTGATGATCTGTTCAGTTTCTGGACCTTGTGTGTGTTTGTTGCAAGGATCATCATCCTTGCCCATCATGCCCTTATCTCCGTCTCTCTCTTAGCTGGGTGTCCTTTTCTAAGAACCAATGAGTAGAAACTGCCCTGGAAAGTTCCTACCACATTCAGGGGCTGTATTGATATCCCAAAATAAGACTCCAATACGACCTTTGTATTGTATGACAGGACATCCCGTGGCCATGGAGCATATATTTATTGAATTTTTTATATAGGCTATGTCATGTCCCTAGCCTGTTCCACATTTGCAAAGTGACCAGTCTAATGGACATTCTGAGATGAATAGCAGATATCTTAAATTTCTACAGTGTCCTCCCTGCATGGACACTTGTCCACACTGTGGACTCTAAGGAACATGAATACCACCTCCTGGAACACAGGTAATATGGCAAGCAGAGCTTTAGGGTCTCAGGCACAAAACACATTTTGTCTTCTGTGAATAGTTCTGACTTGGGAGCTGGATTTGAATCAGAATGATCAGTGATTCCATGCAATGGTTTGTCATGGAGAACTGAGCTGCTGGTGGTCAAAGAGAAGGTAGCTTAACAGAAGGCCCAAAATGGCTGGTGTTTAGTGAGTGGCCATACTTTGACAGAAAACACAAGTATCCACTTTATGCTTTTAAATGCTAAGCTGCTCAGAAATTAGGAGGAAGAACAAAAAAATGGGTTCAGTATTTTGAGGTATTACAAGGAAGTCCTGCTTTCATTTGTTTTCTCTTCCATAGTGTCAACTTTTTATTTCACAGATTTACTTACTTAGTAAATGGTGATATCAAAAGTCTGTGATGTTCCAGCACTGGAAGTAGAAATGGAGAAAGATAGTTATGGCAAATGAATCTGTGAGTTACATAAAGGCCTACATACAGCAGAACAGACTCTCAGCAACCCGTCAAGAATTCTTTTGAAGTTACTCCCTCACAGAACAATAAATCACTTTGTACTGATGAACACTTTTGTATTATGGGGTTACAGAACTTTTCATCACCATTAGTCACCACCAAGCCAGATTGCCTGTCATACTGCCACAAAACCAGGTAATTTCTATACATGTGTTTCTTTATTTCTTTTTTCTCTGTTAGTGAGTTCTGTTACTCCTGTGCTTTTTGTGTATCTCTGTGTCTTTTACTGTAGTTGTTGTCATGTGGTAGTAAGAGTTTATTCTGCATGGCCTCAGCATCTTTGAAAACCAATAAAAAGGTCTCTCTTAGAGGCTCACTTCTGAAAAACATCAAAGCTGGAGTTTTGTTTCAAGTGAAGCTATTCTAATGCTAACATAAAAAAGCTTCTGCATTTGTTAGAGAAAACTGGAAGCTAGTCTTTGATGTTAGTCCAGGCGCAAAGATGTTTAAAATAGGGATATGCTGATGTTGCACATCCTCAGTAGGAGTGAGCACGTTAAGCTGCATAAAGCTGGGAAAAAGCCGTTCATAGTATCCTGGGCTGAACAAATGGAGAGATGTAAATATGTACATTTCAAGACTAAGTTTACAGGTTCTCAAAAGGAAGGACCTGACTAGGGAGACAGCTATAGTGTATGGACAGGAAGGTGGGGACAGCCAGCTTGAAGTCCCCAAAAATAAGAGTGCGATATGAATATCAGTAATACCAGACCTGTTCTCTGCTGCTCACATGGCAGTACAGATTTGGGCCAGCTTGAATTCAGGTACAGAACCATTTTTCACGTAGACACCTTCAACATAGTAAGGTTACACAACGGAGTTTTTCTGCTACAAGTTTCTTTTTTACTACATAGATCACAATGCACCCTGTCCAGCGCTGGGCATTGCGGGATATCAGCCATACTTCTCTGTGAGGATTCAAGATCCTTCTGCTCCAGAACATGTTGTTCAGGCAAACCAAAGTAACTGGTGTGACTCCTTGTGGGATCCCCATTCACTCTCCATACTCAAGTTTGGACAACTCTTGCTAGACTTGGAGTTGTGTTTCATTCTGATTTTCACTTCGCAGATTGTTATTTGTGATCTCTTTGGACTTTCATTGCCTTGCAAGTTTTGTTCATCAGTCCCACAGGTCTCCTGCTGGGACATCAGTGAAACCCTAGTGCTTGGTTTTCCCAAGGACTGCAGGGTTTGTTTTTCAGTGATTTCAGGAAGGGGCTGCCAAGAACTGTGGAAAGAATGAAGTGCAGAAAAATAATAACAGGATTATTGTTCTCATCAAACACTGAAAACAATAAAAACAAACAAAGCATAGGTCAGGACCTAGCCATAAAAAAGGTGTTCCTGTTGCTTTTTCAGCAACCAGTGTATGCTGGCTCTAGTCAACCAAGGCTGTATATACTGGGTCTGCATATTGCATATTCATGGTCAGTTATATTAAAAACTGCCATTGCCACTGCAGCATTTTGCCACTTCTTCCCTGCTCCTCTGTTTTCTCCACCATAGATTTACCATCTTCATAACAGAACTCTGTGCCCATTCCCTGGTTGCCTGCTCTCAGCCACTTTGTTCTGAAGTCCTTAAATATTTTTCTCCTTCTGCCAGAGAGAACACTTTACTATTACTGGCATCTCTCTCCTGTCAGGACAAGATCTAGTGAGATAGAGTTTGTGCACTCCTGAGGCAGGAGACTTCTTTCATTAAAAGGGAGTGTGTTGCAGACATACTTCCTCTGCTCCAGCATCAAAGAGAAGGTGACTAAGTATTCCGTGTGACAACTATCCCAACAATCCTAGTTGCCTGAGCAGGAAAAGCAAGCTATGCAAGGGCAACAAAGAATCTTTCTTTTTTTTTTTTCCCCTCAGAAAAGGAAGATTAAAGAAAACATGTCCCCTGCCTCTGATAAATAAGACATGAGAACTAATGACAACTGACATGGAGAAGACTCAAAAATATTCAAAAATATTTTGGCCTCAGTTTTTTTCCATTGGTAATCTTCCCATATCTCTCAAATCTCAAAACTTCAAGGCAGGGACTGGGGGAAAGAAGTCTTTCCCATCAAAGATGATCAAGTCTGAGACCATCTGAGGAACAGGAACATGCACAAGTCCATGGGACCAGACAAAATGCATCCCAGGGTCCTGAGGGATTTGGCAGATGTAGTTGCTAAGCCACTCTCCATAATATTTGAAAAGTCATGGTAGTCAGGTGAAGTTTGCAGTGACTGGAGAAGAGGGAATATCACACCCATTTTTAAAGAGGACCTTGGGAACTGCTGACCAGTCAGCCTCACCTGAGTGCCTAGTAAGATCTGGAACACATCCTTCTGGAACCTGTGTCAAAGTACATGGAAGACAGGGAGGCGACTAGAGACAGTTGATATGGCTTCTCCAAGGGCAAATCTCGCCTGACTGATTTAGTGGCCTCCTACAATGGAGTGACTGCATCAGTGGACAAGGGAAGAGCAACTGATGTCATCTACCTGGATTTCTGTAAGGCCTTTGACATGGTTCCCCACAACATTCTTACCTCTAAACTGGAGAAGTATGGATTTGATGGGTGGATTGTTAAATGCCTAAGGAATTGGTCAGATGGGTGTATCCAAAGAATTACAGCCAATGGCTCAATGTCTAAATGGAAACCAGTAGCGTGTCCCTCAGGTGTCTGTACTGGGACAAACAGCGTTTAGTATCTTCATCAGTAACATAGATAGTGGGATGGAGTGCGCCCTCAGCAAGTCTGTGGATGACATCAGCCTGAGTGGTGCAGTTGATTGGCTAGAAGGAAGGGATACCATCCAGAGGGACCTTGACAGGCTTGAGGAGTGGGCCCATGTGAACCTATGAAGGGCCAGAAGAACAACAGGGCTGGAACACCTGTCCCATGAAGAAGGGCTGAGTTGGGGTCATTCAACCTGGAGAAGAGAAGGCTGAGGCAAGACCTTATTGTGGACTTTCAATAGACGAAGGGTGCTTATAAGAAAGACAGAGAAAGACTTGTCACCAGGGCTTGTAGTGACAGAACAAAGGCAAGAGTTTTAAACTGAAAGAGGCTTGATTTCAATTAGACATAAGGAAGAAATTTTTTATCATTAAAGTGGTGGGACACTGGACCAGGTTGCCCAGAGAAGTTGTGGATGCCCCATCCCTGCAAGTGTTCAAGGTCAGGTTGGACAGGGCTTTAACTCAATCTAGTGAAAGATGTCCCTACCCACAGTAGGGGGGTTAGTCTAGATGATCTTTGAACATCCCTTCCTGTCCTGGTTTTGCTCAGCTAATGTTAATTTTCTTCCTGATGGCTGGTATAGTACTCTTTGGATTTGGCGTGAAAACAACATTGATAATGTGCTGATGTTTTCAGTTGTTGCTAAGCAGTCAAAGACTGTCCAGGTTCTCATGCTGGCCTGCCAGTGAGAATGCAGTGAGAAGGGGGTGCACGGGAAGCTGGGAGGGGACACAGCCAGGACAGCTGCCTCCAACTGGCCAAAGGGCTATTCCATACCGTATGACATCATGCTTGGCATATAGAGGTGGGGAAAAAGAATGAAAGGGAGGAGACGTTCAGAGTTGTGGCATTTGTCTTCCCAAGTAACCATTATGCGTGATGGAGATGGCTGAACACCTGCCTGCTGACGGGAGGCAATGAATGAATTGTTTTGCTTGTTTTGCTTCGCTTCCTGCACGGCTTTTACTTTACCTATTTGTCCTGGTTTCAGCCAGGATAGAGCTGCTTTTCTTCACAGAAGTTAGTGTGAGGCTGTGTTTTGGATTTGGGATGAGAAACTGTTGATAACATCCTGATGTTTTGAGTTGTTGCTAAGCAGTCAA
>NW_010526941.1:7307-8205 GCF_000687285.1 Phaethon lepturus
TTCCCGAACTTTGCACATCTCTGCCCTATGCTGCATGCCAAACACCACCTCCTCACCTTTCCTTTTCCCTTTCTCTTATTTTCCTTCTCCAAAGTCATTATCATTGGGTCCTGTGGGGGTATTAATCCACAGTCCTTTTGATATTCGGGATGATTTCGGAGAGTGAAAACCATGTCTGCGTATAAGACCTCATTCCATTCCCTTTCTCTCCTCAAAAACAACATCAATTGCAGCAAGGTATTATAATTCAAAGTTCCATTGAAGGGCCTGCCCATGGGGAGTGGTGAATGAATTCCTTTTTTTGCTTTGCTTGTGTGTGCGGCTTTTGCTTTACTTATTAAACTGTCTTTATCTCAAACCATGAATTTCCTCATTTTTATTCTTCCGATTCTCTCCCCCGTCCCACAGTGGGGGAGTGAGCGAGTGGCTGCCTGGGGCTTGGTTGCTGGCTGGGGTTAAACCACAACAGTCCTCTTTGGCGCCCAACGTGGGGCACGGAGGGTTTGAGATAATGACAGGTTTGATTGGAATGTGCTAGATAAAATTTACAGCTGTTATTGCTGTTTAGCCATTAATTGCCAGGCTCCTGTGCTTGCCATGGGTTTGTTTTCCTTAGGTATATTAAAGTCCAGTGCTCATTAGTGGCTGCTTTTTGCTTTCGCTGCTCCCATGCTGCTGATTGTCTGACCGTGCTGGGCCTGGGAAGATTCTGGTAACAGCAATGGCCTTGGGCCTGGGCTGGCAGATGTCCAGAGCATCGCTGCTGTTTCTGTGCTGCTGTACTGGACAGGCTGGAACTCCAGTGTGACCTTGAGTCGAAGGGACTGTGACCTGTGGATGAGTCCATGTCGGGGCAGGACACCCCAGAGTGTCTGTGGCCGTGCATAAGCCCATGCCA
>NW_010526942.1:0-6372 GCF_000687285.1 Phaethon lepturus
TGGGTGGGCACGGAGGTGTCAGGTCGTTACATCCCTGCAGGGGATGTGACGATGTGACGATGTGATGGCACCCGGCCTGGGACTGACAGCGGTCCCCTCTGACTGCCGGGGGCCCGTCGGAGCTCTCTCATCTGCCATGTGGGGACATGGTGTTGAGACCTCCCTTCTGATTCTGGTCATTTGAGATTTCCTCTGCGTAAAAAAAAAAATAAAAATAATAGGTTTAGTTCTATTTTTTGCAGACACAAAGGTGAATCTCTCAGTTTCATCAGCTGCTGAATGAGAAAATTCCGAAGAAGAGTAAAAAGTATTTAATGGCGGAAAAACGGTTTTCCTGAGAGCTCTGCTGCTCTCCGCTTCTGCCGTTATTGTTATATTAATGACAACAAAGGCAACTTCTCAGCGATTCCTCTTGCCTTGTTTTTTTTGGAGGAGTGACAGAAATGATGAAGCAAACAGCTGTTGCACCTTTGTTTTAGTTGCTGCAGATGGTGGGACTGAATCTTCGGCCTTAGTGGACGACAATGGCAGTGAGGAAGATTACAGTTACGAGGAGCTCTGCCAAGCCACTCCCAGGTACCTGCAGCCCGGAGGGGAACAGCTAGCCATTAATGAGGTAATGTCCTTGGCTTTGCATTGCTGTAATGACGGCGGGGGAGGTTTCCACAGGTCTGAGGTTTCATATTAATAAAAAGTGCCATGGCGGTAGCCAGCATAGCGAAGAATCCAGTGGCCATGGTGTCCTGCCTTTGGCAGGGCCCACAAGGAGATGCCGAGGGAAGAGCACAGTGAGTAGTACTTCACTGGGAGTGTAGCTCGTTAGCCCAGGTAACTGCTCTGGAGTAGGACTCTAATTGTTCTCACTCATAAATATACGCATAGATTTCTGAAAATCCAGAACTTTAGTTTTATCCAGGAATAGGAGTAATCATGGGCCCTCTAGTGAGGTATTTTGATCTTTTAGTAACTTATAAACAGTTCACTGTTTATCTTTTGTCCTTCACAACCTCTTTTTCTTCCCATCTCAGCTGATAAGCGATGGCAGCATTGTCTATGCAGAAGCTCTCTGGGACCACGTGACTATGGATGATCAAGAGCTGGGCTTCAAAGCTGGAGATGTCATTAGAGTTCTAGAAGCTTCCAACAAAGACTGGTGGTGGGGAAGAAACGAGGACAAGGAAGCCTGGTTTCCAGCTAGCTTTGTCAGGGTGAGTTACTCTCTTGCTTTTGCACCATTGTCACACGAGATTCCGAGCAGAGTGCGACAGCAATGGTCATGGCATTACATTTAAGTGAAAGGCCTGATCCTCAGTGTCTTTGTATCTGAACATCACTGGTGTAACTCCTAATGACTTCACAATTTAAAAAGCAATAGAGAATCACACCCCACAATCCCTTAGCTCATCTGACACCTTTGGCTCTTCCTTTGCGTGGTCCTTTTGTAAACAAAGGAATTTCTGAAGGAGAAAGCTCAACCAGGAGCCATCAGTGTATACAGAGAGGACACAGCTGTTTTCATGAGGGAGTGGGGAAAGCTATGCTGCAGGGATTTCTTGGTAAAATAAGGCTTAATTTATTATCACAACATCGTGTAGGAATCTGGTTCACAGTCTGAACTCCCCAGTCAGAACTCAGCCACGTTAATGACAGTATAACTCTCCAATGGTATAAAATTAAACTATGTTTTAGAAATTAACTTAAAATACTTTTTGAGAGCCTATAATGAAGCTTGAGCCATGCTGTATGAAGTACTACACAAAGTACAAGAGATGGTTCCTGCCTTTGCCTTTCCTAGATCTCCAGCCAACATGGGCAATCAGACGAAAGTCGGAAAAGGAGTTATTGTTATCCACATCATACAGATAGGGAACAGGGACAGAGTGAAACTATTTAAAAGCGTTTGAGTTGTCTACTTTTGTAATTTTTTACTGATACGCTGGCTTGGCCAGAATAACACATAAACTATTAGCAAGGGTCAGAAATAAGCTTAAGTCTGAAAAATACACAGGCAACACAACATGGTATCTCTCAGAAACTGTGATTAGAAAGCCATGTATTTAACCAGACAGAAGTCTCAACACTTTATTTGAATATGCAGTGGGTACAATGAGATAAATCCTGTTGTGGAACACTCTCTATAAGGTAAGAATGGGAACATTTCTGTAGCAAGTCCTCTCTTAATTGTAAGAAGTTTGTAACAGTTTTATCACATTTTGTAAAAGTTTGCGGCTTTACTGTAGTTTGCTTTGTTCTGGCTGCAGCTGCGAGTAAATCAGGAAGAAGTGCCAGAAAATTGTAGCAGTACCCAGGGTGAAGAACAAGATGCAGATATTAGCAAGCATCGTCAGAAAATAGCAGAAAACAAGGATCAGATGAGAACCAACGTTATACAGGAAATTATGAACACAGAACGAGTCTATATCAAGCATCTCAAGGACATCTGTGAGGTATGTGCTTTAACCTGAAGGCATTCTGCTGACCTAATTTGAACAAAACATCCCATATAAATTGAGAACCGGAGTGGTTTCTCATATCAGAATATTCCCAATTGCACTTCTGAGGCTGTCAGTCAGATCCTTCTTGTGTCCTCTTATGGCTTTCCTCTCTGCCGACTGCCAGAAGGCACTGCTTCCTTTTTAAAAAAAAAAAAAAAGTTCACTTTTGACATGGAAAAAGTGCTTTGCTTATCTGACCGGTATTTCCATAATAATGAGAGAAGGAAGTCCAGTTTATTTAGAATTTTTTACCACTTGGTTTAGATAGAAAACTTTCAGTAATTTTAATAAAATCAATTACAGTTCAGGGACAAAACTTTTTGAAAGTCACTTGCAAAGCGAGTGTTTGCTGGGTGAGATTTTTTTTTTGTTTTCTCCAACAAAGAGATTTTTGCTGGATGCTTAGAAGCTGTGAAAAAGTCTTTAAAGGTGTTTTAGAACTACCCTGCTTGCTTGAACCATAAAATGGGGGGGTGTGTCCCCCAAGAAGCCTCTTAATACTTTTCACTGAAGTTTGCCTCTTCTGACGTGGACTGTGATGCATTTGACGTGTATTTGACTTCTGTTTGTGGTTAGCATCTGGAAGGGTGCTAAGCAACCTACCAAAACATTCTTTGTACCCTTAGTTTGCTAGGTCTCTCTCTGTATTTGTCATGTTGTCATCCTTAGTCCACCAGTCATCATTAGATTCTTTCATGGACAACAATGTAGAGAAGACAGCAGTGTTTTTTGACTTTTTTTAGCTCAGGCCTTTTTAATGCATTTTGAAGCAAGAAAAAGGGGAAAACAAAAAGACAAACATTGGTTGCTAATTGGCTAATTTTAAAACATTAAATGTAATTTCTGTCATTTAGAATCACTATTTACTTAAGCTAGTAAGCTTGACTGTGTGTCTAAAAGATCAGGGAGGATTTTGTACACACAGCTGTGTCGCTGCCATGATTAGCTGAGTTCTAGGACATGACTTTCATATTTTACTGGCCTATTAATTCTTAGACTGATATTAAGAATTAATTTTCTCTAACACATACATTCTATACCTCTATTCTTTAAATCTGACATGCCTCTGAGTTTAGTACAAGAGAGCAAATGCACATTTTCCAAGCAGAGAAGTGATGCTCCATGTTCAACATGTGGGGTTTCCTCAGAGTGAATCTGTAGGGTGGTGCAAGGCTGAAAAGATACTCAAGCCAGAAAAGCTGCTGCAGATAGTAATCTATATTTGCAAGCTCTGGACTAGAATGAATCACTAGGGCTTGTGCAGTCAGGATCGTGAAGCTGGAGTATACCTAGAAAAACCTTTTACATTCAAGAAGCGTTTGCAGTCCACATTACAAAGCTGCACAAGAATTAGTTTTCCGTGTTGGAGTTATCCTCCCAATAGTAGTAAATGTGGTAGCTGGCTTGCAGCGTAGCCACCGCACAGCTCTCAGAGCAGATGGCTGTGGAGGAGACAGGAATATTCATAACAGTGCCAGCAGTGTTCAGGGCTGCTTCCTGGTAAACCTCATCGGAGCAATTGCAAGGCTTTTTACAGCTGTCTGCTCCCAAAGTGATTTGGGGGAAACTTGCCTGAAAGCAGCCAAACGAAGGAGCCTGGCAGATAACCCCTATCATACCAGTTAACCTTTGCACTCATCTGTACCCTGGCGCCATAACTGATACGCGAGTATGAGCACAGCAGCTGTTGCTGGATGCTCAGCCCCTGCGCTGTATCCTCCTCGCCGCGCTCAGCTTTGTGGAACAGGTACCTGAGGACGTGCCGGCTGTGCATGGCAGCTGCCACCGCGTGTTTCAGCCCTAAGAGGCCCCCGATCATACTTCTGCTTCTCAGATATGCGAATGCCGATGCGATCTAGTGTCGGTTACTGATGGCAGAGCAGAATTTGCTCTGAAGGTGTTTTGAGACTGAAGAACTCAGTTATGTATCTCCTTAACACTGGATACAAACAAAGTAAACTGTACCCCGGTGATGTTCTTACAGGAAAGAGAAAAAAAATGGAGAAGTGATTGTATTTTTATGTGTGGTCTTTCCAATACTATTACCTCCTGCCAATACCATATGGATTTTATCCAACAGCAGCATTCCAAAGACTGTACCCTACTTACCTACTGGTTAAGGAACCAGTACTTTAGCCCTGGTAGAAATTGTCTTTTGTTTTAGGGTTTGTTCTTATACACATAGAAGTAGAGAAGAACTGTTATGGCACAGAGAAATTGCTATGAAAAAGCACAGCAGCTATAGTAGCCTGCGTGGGGCCTTACACCAGGCTTGCCTCCAGCTTGGCGGGTAGTCATAACAAAAAGATGCAAATGGGCTTTACACAGTCTGTAGATTTCTGGTTCCCCAATTCATTTATGGCGAGACAGCAGCTGGAGTGCAAGAATCAAACATAGAATAGAATTATAGAATCTTAGGGTTGGAAGGGACCTTTCAAGGTCATCTAGTCCAACTCCCCTGCAATGAGCAGGGACATCTTCAACTAGACCAGGTTGCTCAGAGCCCCAGCCAACCTGGCCTGGAATGTTTCCAGGGATGGGGCATCTACCACCTCTCTGGACAACCTGTGCCAGTTGTTCACCACCATCGTCATCAAAAATTTCTTCCTTATCTCTAGTAAAAATCTACCCTCTTTTAGTTTAAAACCATTACGCCTTGTCCTATTGCAAGCAGGCCTGCTAAAAGGTCTGTCCCCATCTTTCTTAGAAGCCCCCATTAAGTACTGAAAGGCTACAATAAGGTTTCCCCAGAGCCTTCTCTTCTCCAGGCTGAACAACCCCAACTCTCTCAGCCTGTCTTCATAGAGAGGTGCTCCAGCCCTTTGATCATCTTCATGGCCCTGCTCTGGACTTGCTCCAACAGGTCCATGTCCTTCTTATGTTGGGGGCCCTCAGAGCTGCACGCAGTATTGCAGGTGGGGTCTCACCAGAGCAGAGCAGAGGGGCAGAACCACCTCCCTCGACCTGCTGGCCGTGCTTCTTTGGATGCAGCCGAGGAGACGGTTAGACTTCTGGGCTGCGAGCACAGCTTTTCATCCAGCTTTTCATCCACCAGTACTCTCAAGTCCTTCTCAGAGGGCTGCTCTTGATCCCTTCATCCCCCAGCCTGTACTGATACTGGGGGTTGCCCTGACCCAGGTGCAGGACACTGCACTTGGCCTTGTTGAACCTCATGAGGTTCACACAGGCCCATTCCTTGAGCTTGTCCAGGTCCCTCTGGACAGCATGTCTGTGTGTGCATGGGGCTTTGAAACCACTCATCCGCCTGTAGACCACAGGGCTTTTGCCAGCTCAAATGGGCTTGTTCAGGGTAGAACCTGTTTTGCCATCTTCAAACTAAAAAGTTTTTATTAATTTCATTTCCAGGGTTATATTCGGCAGTGTCGCAAACATACAGGAATGTTCACCGCAGCTCAGTTAAGCACCATTTTTGGAAATATTGAAGATATTTACAAATTCCAAAGGAAGTTTCTGAAGGATCTTGAGAAACAGTACAACAAAGAGGAACCTCATCTAAGTGAAATAGGGTCATGTTTTCTTCAACATGTACGTTGCAAAAGTTTATTTTATTTATGAAATTAACAAAGTATGATAAGAAAATGCTAAGTTACCATGTTAGGAGGGGATTTTAGTAACAAGTGCTTATCAAATACTAAACTATGTATAAAGCATTTTAGAACGTAAAATAATTTACAGTTAAAAATTATTTAAATGTTTTAGATTTCTCCTCATTTTTAGCAGGCATGTAACTTTGGACACAATTTTAAGTTTCCTTTTCAAAACTGCAGTGATCACAGATGAACTGGACTATTTGCAGTGATCTCGATTTGTGCATGCAAAAATTTACTAAAGAAAATAAGGAAAGAAGGTGGTAGGG
>NW_010526942.1:6403-32318 GCF_000687285.1 Phaethon lepturus
TCATGATAGACAGTTGCTAAGCCTATAGCTGTCTTCCCCAAAGAAAAGTACTTCTTAAAGTGGGTTTGATTATCCTGGCTCAATGGAGGCCTCTCTTTCTGTGTTCTTGCAAAGAAGGTACATAGTTTTGACAGTTATAAAGTAGATTTCTGCATAGTTTCAAGGCTGATCAACCTGGAAACAATATAGGAAATGGATTAATTAATTAGATATAATAGATGTTACAAAAATGTCTTTCCTTCTTTATAGACAAATACTTTAGTTAAAGCTTTGACTTTTTGTTTTTTTTTTAATAGCAAGAAGGCTTTGCTATTTATTCAGAGTATTGTAACAATCATCCCAGTGCCTGCATTGAACTTTCCAAACTAATGAAACAGGGCAAATACCGTCACTTCTTTGAGGCCTGTCGCTTGCTTCAGCAGATGATTGACATTGCCATTGATGGTTTTCTTCTCACACCCGTTCAGAAAATCTGCAAATACCCTCTGCAACTTGCAGAATTACTCAAATACACCACTCAGGAGCACAGGTGAGAGAATGAAAAAAACAAATTTTATAATAGCAATAACACCTAATTATTCAAGCTTTCTGGGTGATGCAACACTGAGGCTTTTGAGATCAGGAACAAAACTCCCATTGACCACTATAGACAGGAGCTCCTTACTAGATGGGCATCTTGGAACCATCACAAATATTAACAAAAACAGTATCTGAAAATGCAGCACAGGGGACTGACAGGATGCAAGACAGAATGAGGAATAAGTGAAAGGGAGAAGGAAAGGAGGAAGGTGCTGAAATCGGATGCAGGGAGGGATGTGTAAATCAGAGTGAAAAAAAGCTGATGTGTCAAAGAAATGAAGGAGAATGAAATCCAGAGAAGAAAGGGGGAGCTGCATAAATGTTGTGGATGCAAGAAAAGGTAAAAAGGGCCTTAGAAAAAAACACAATCTGAGCAAGTTTGGAGGTAATGTTTTTTAGAAATTTATTAGTAATAAACATTGCCTTCATTTGCAATAAAGTCCAGATATTAGGTTTTCAGCTGGGATAAATAAGAATTGAACTTGTTGCCTTTCAAGTTAAATCTTTGACTAAATTAACATTTTTAAATGTCTGCCTTTTTACCTTGTACAACTGCAAGACAAATGTTCCATTGTGACCCCTGTGCTCAAAGTCCAAATGCAGCCTGAAGCGATGCTTCCTTGGGCAACATCTGCACTTCCTTAACCTTGAGAAAACTCCCCTTGGAGACCATGGGATTTTTGCCAGGGGCAAAATATAGGGGATGTGAAGCGCTGACACTGAGGTGTGAAATGCCTCCATTCAGTTCTGTGGCTACCTGGGAAGTCCTGCAATAACAATTACTAGCAGGGGTATCTCTTTCACTGCTACTAATTTTCAAATGATTATTCTGTGAGCTGTTAAAAGTGCAGATGAAGTGACAGCAAGGTCTTGCCACCTTCCACCCATAGTACCTGTTTTCCTCTTTTGTGGCACAGCATCCAGAGAGGCTTACAAGCACAGGCAGGCACCCAGTGTACAGAGATGCTCACAGACAGGCAGGCCTATGCCCACACGGAGCCGTGGGAAAGCTCCAGCCAGCTGGGTTTTTTAGTAGCTTTTTGTTTTCTTTTCATAAAAAGTTTGAAGATCTGATGTGCACAGCCTCCATGAAGGCCACAGGTTATGCGGCAAGTGGGGAATAACATACATGCCAACAGAGAAAGAAGGAACTGAGATAAAGAAGGGCAAGAGTAGCAGCACGGATATCATGCAGTTGCCCTGTGGGATATCTCCCTGACATTAGTAGGATCCTGTTATTGTTAATCTCACTTTTCATATACAGTGTGGCAGAAAAGAGTTTCCATAGATATAAAAAGAGAGAGGAGAGGAATGTGCAGATTTAGAAGGGATGCACATCCATCAGCAGCAGCTAATGAAAATAGGAACTGAGACAGGAGCAGATAAAAAGGACAGCAAGGCTGACCCCTTTGCAGGATTTATTTCTGGCTTGTGCTGTTTTCTACCTGTGTCTCCCTTTTCTGCAAGAGGCATTCTGATAAAGGAGCGAAGGCAGCTGCTCTGCTGGGACTCTAAGGCAAGAAATACGTCTCTCTTCTCAGAAACTCCATTTGAGGAATGTGAAGGAGTGTTGAATGCTATTCAAAGGGGAATGAAAACCTGCCTACAGATTGGGGAGATTCATAAGCATGTGGGGAGCTCAGGGAAAGAAGGAGGGGAGCAGAGCAATGGAAGAAGGACAGGAGGCTTGCATTTGACCTGGAGCAGACAGGTGAAGGTGACCATCTTGGCTCTCAGACACTTGTTCCATGAAAACAGGCCACTTTGTCAGCATTGTCTCTTTTAATTCCTCTGTTCGGTGCCCATGTTCTTGGGTCCCTCAGTCACCCTGTTTGGAGGTTGCTTTTGGTATTTTTTCTGCCCACATAGAGTTCTCCATTTGTGTTCATTGATCCAGCCATTGGGAACAAGAAGGAGAAAATACAGTTGTTAAACATGATTAAAGGAATGCCCTTCCCAATAAAATCCCACTAAAATCTTGCAAAAAACAAATTCCTGTGGTGAAATGTAGGTATCACTGAGGTCAATGGGAGTTCTACCATTGCTTTCAGTAGACACAATATTACAATTCATTAACCTACCTCCTCTGCGTTCCACCAGGTCAGTAATTTGCTCCTGAACAAAGCCTAGCAGTACAGCAGCACTGAATTGTACAGACTACTGTGTGAGGTTCAGGATAGCTGAGACTCAGGTTTCTCTTATTTAAGTACCCTGAGTAGAGGGATAAATGGGTAATGCAGGCTAATACTTCAAGCACTGTGTCACAGTTTGTGATTGCATCATATCCATTGCATAAGTGATCTTTGAAATGTGCCTACATTTCACAGTGATTATAACAACATAAAAGCTGCATATGAGGCTATGAAGAATGTAGCGTGCCTGATCAATGAGAGAAAACGAAGACTAGAAAGCATAGACAAGATTGCACGTTGGCAAGTCTCTATCGTAGACTGGGAGGTAAGCGTCAGCCTGTCCTTTTCCTGAGCAAAGGTACTGTGTACAGTACTTCATGTCCTCTACAGGATATGTCTTTCTGCATAGTAGGTAGTTTATGGTGTCTACTTTTCAACTGGTCATTGCTCAGTTAAAAGTCCAGTTGCTTAATTTGCGGTGATTCTGTTACTGATTACCTTGCTTATAAATCAGGAAGAGCAGCATATATTAACATGGACACTTGTCTTTGAGATGACACTGGACTGAGATGAAAAAATGGATTTTTTTAAAATGCTAGACCTATAGAATTTCCTTTGGATATTTGGTAGTTTTGTCAGAACTTGAACCTGCTTCACTGACTTTCATGAGTTTGCTTCTGATTTATGCAGAAATATAGTAGGGCAGAACCACGTTCATTGAGTTTGCCTGTATGAGATTATCTACATTCTATGACATTTTAAAATCTAATAATAAAAATACAGGAAAAACAAATGAACTTAAGACTTGGTTATAAAATGACACTGGTTAGGCACACAGTAAGATCTTAAAATATTGTTTACTTACTACATACATATACATACGTATCTATATCTATCTTCTTAGGGACCAGATGTGTTAGCCAGAAGCTCAGAACTGATCCACTCAGGAGAACTGACGAAAATATCAAAACAAGGCAAAAGCCAGCAGAGGACTTTCTTCCTTTTTGACCATCAGCTTGTGTTCTGTAAGAAGGACTTGCTGAGAAGGGACATCTTGTATTATAAGGATCGTATTGACATGGATGAGATGGAACTTGTGGACACTGAAGATGGCAGAGACAAAGACTTTAACATTAATGTCAAGAATGCTTTTAAGATAATAAACAGAGCAACAGAAGAGATTCATTTGTTCTGTGCAAAAAAACAGGAGGATAAAAAGAGGTGGATGGAGGCATGCGAAAGTGAAAGGAGAAGAGTTCAGGAAGACAAGGAAATGGGTGAGTGGAAGGATTTCCTCTCTAAAAGATGGTAAAAACAAAGATTAATGTTCTTGCTTTTTGCACTTCTTTATGTTTTGTGCAGATATGCACTCTGCATTCTGGGACTGGTGTCTCTTTCTTACCTGACATGACCTTTAGCTGTGTAAGTGAAGCCTATTCAACTGTGTTTACCCTGTCATTGTCAGCCAAAGGTCCAGGGCAGTTAGCTATGACATCCATGTCACAGCGTAACCCGTGTGATTCTGGTGCATTACAGAGCAGAAGGTGATATGAGATATGACAAGATACAATTCATAAAGACCAATTAATAATAAAATTCCATCCAGAGTCCTAGCACTTTTGTATGAATCCTTGGCCCCAGACACCTGTTTATTATAAAGCCAAGCAGCAATAACTGTAGATTTATACTGTCCATGTCATATAGTGGCACCTCCTGTGTCAAGGAGACCTATGCAGTTGCGTAGTATCATTAGTTACAGACCCAACAACAGCACCACTGGGCAGGTTACAGAGAAATGAAGCTTAACCTTGAGTGAGCAAGGTAGGAAATCCTAGGGTCAGCTTTAGACACACAGCCTGGGAGACACTCTAAGGACAGTGTCTTATACGTGAATGTACATTTAGGATTGTTACTTAATTTTTGGGGGGCATAATTTCACTCTTTCTTTAAGATTGGTTACAAATCCTCCAACAAAATTTCACTGGCAGAACATACACAAAGAAGACAGCAACACTAACAAGAAAAATAAAACTCTCTAATATTCCTAAAGAAGCAATGAAAATATTAGTGCATGTGTGTGCTGACTGCATGAGAACTTCTCCTTTTTATAACACTCTTCTGGATTAGGCTTTGGATGACAGCAGGTTAAAATTGGAAGTGCAGTGAAGTGGATGATATAGCTCAGAAATTATTAAAATTTAAACAAGATGCCAAGTCTCATATTCCATGTTCACTTAAAACACCTGGCCAGCAGAACAGGAAGACAGGAATAACCCTTAGATAAAAGATGTAAACCTTTTGATCTTTGTGGCTTTCTCTCGTTTGATACTGTTGTAAATATGACAAAAATAAGGCCTCCTCCATATGTATTGTAGGTAGTCCATAAGCTGAAGAAAATGCTTTCAAGTTTACCAATTCATACTCTAAAACCAGCTTTAATTCTTCCCCATTGCACCAACTTCTGCAATGAACCCCAGTTGTCTTGAGTCTAGAGTAAACAATGAAGCGGCCACAGCTAAACTTTCCTCACACTTTCCGAACTTTTCAAAACCAACTCTTCTCCTGTGCCAAACATCACGGTGCAACATTACAATCCTGTTGGGCACAACACTGATGGCTTTCATGAATTGCTCTGTGTAGAGCTTGTTCAGTCACCTTATGCTCACAGGGATGGGTGATTGCTGCCTTTCCTAATTCGCCTAAACAGAACTCTAAAGTAAAGTGGATATTGCAAAAAGGTGAAGGTGATCAGAACATAATAAAGCAATGCAGAGGATCTGATGATGAATGTCCAAGCAATCTCTCTTACAAAAAGTTACAGAAAGCTTCCATTCCAGCATACAGTGAGAACAGTAGTACAGTCATATGGAAGGACAATATGAAATAAATCACAGCTCCTGCACTTTTGTGAGCAGGACTGAGCAAAAAAACATAAAATGTGAACATTTTCCATCCCCATCCTTTCTGAGCAGCATTCTTGAGCTCTTCAAATCTGTATCTACACCTCCTAGAATCATGGTGTCATAGAATTCTATGATTCTAGGAGAAAAAACAAACCTGGATTAACCCCAGGATTCTTTGCCATGGAAACAGGTTGCTTAGAAACTACCCCAGAGTTAGTTTGAAAATGTCAAAGTCAAGTTGTTCTCCTCCTGCAGTGGTTGCTTTATGGAGCACCAGGAGAGTATGTTGAGAGGCAGAAATGTGTATCGGGATGTTTCTGAGGCTCATCCTAGTGCTTGCCCTGGGCTACAGCACGTCGATGTTGTGCGGGCAGTGGGGTGTTACGGTTCCTTCTCAGTGACACTTGCAGAAATCACCAAGCATGAGGAAACTACAAAGCTGTAGCAGCTACAGCCCTGAATGTAGCTACATTTATTCTTCTGGGACCTCATGAAAATCAACATATCATATTCAAAAGGGTAACCATTCAACAGTGGTGGCGGTGGCAGTGGCAGTGATAACGATGAGATTTGTCATAATAGCACTAACCTTTATGTAGGGCTGGGTCACAAATTCCCACAGTGCTGAGTGCAAGGATTGCAAGGGAGGGCCCATCGTGCTTGCTGCTTTTCAGGCACTGTGCAATATAATGAAGAAAATTTGGTATAATGAGAAACTGTATTTTTGATAATGACACATAGGCACATGCAATCTTTTCTGCCTATGTAACATCCAGCCTTCTGGAAACTTGCTTTTCAAATGTCGCAACTCATTATTCTGATGTACCTGTTTTGGCTCAGGTATTGTGAAGCAGAGGAAATACAGTTGAGTTGTAATAGCTAATGTCCATCTGGTCTTGTGAGTCACAGTGGCTTGGATGTTTTCTCCATTACCCAGAAGACTGCTTCTTTTCTAAAATGTCTTTTTTTTTACGTAATTGAACATTTCCTTCAGCCAAAACCAGTGGAAAGGCGCCAGTATTCTCAACCTCAGGTTTAAATTTATCTTGTTGATTTTGCAAGCTATCTTGCTGGACTTCACACAAAGCCTCTAATCTAACCACTCAGAGAACAAATACATACTCTTCCAATTCAGAACTGCAAATGGCATTTTACTTCTATTTTCAAAGACACTATTTTCTATTTTCGAGTCACTGTCTCCCAAACCATATCTAGCTTTTCTTAGCTTTTCTGAATATCTGGCCACAGCCAGAAAATCCTTCTCCAAACCACTAATAGTAACCCTAAGAAAGTGGTCTGATCTCTGCTGATGAAATTGCTTTCATTTTTAAAAAATCTGTTTCCTTGTTTCTATAAAGGAAAAAAACCCTGTAGAATAAAATAAACTTCTGCTACCCCAAAATTATGGCTACCTGCTGTCGTATTGTAAGTTAATAGGCTGATTTAATAACTTCTTCCTAAGTTCAGGCTAAAAAAGTAAAAGAAATTTTAAGAGTATAGAGAAGTCAGGGAAGATGCAGAATGGAACCAAACCAGACGCTTCATTCTGATTTTGAATTGCAACTTCTGTGCTTTTCATGTGCTTGTGGGTGAAATGAGTGACAGCATGTGCACCCTGTTGCTTCTTTGTGCAAACATAACATATCCATGTATCTCAACTGTCTTGTACACAGGGAGAGGAAACTGGAGGGCCTGTACATGGGCTCCAGACAACATCAGTCACTGGTATCACCTTTCATAGCAGATGTCTCGCATCTCTGTAGTCAGCATAGATCAGTCATACACACGTCACAGGATAGTACATAGCATAGGGTTGACCACATACTATAGCATCATGTAAGTCATACAAGTATTGCAAACAAGTACATGAGAAACCGGAGTGAGGGGTCCAGCCCCAGTCTGATGCAGCCACAACCATATCACAGCCTGCTTCAGTGTCTGGCAGATTATGCGATACTGTCTCCTCCGAGTGGAGGGAAAGATACCCACATTTGTACTACTACAATACCAGTGACTTCAATCTGTTACCTCAAGTTAGCTCAGAGTGAGTGAAAAAAGAAACAGATTCTGCATTTGTGATGGCTACATCATGGCTTGTAGCTTTCAGAAGTGTAATTTACAGTTCTTTTTAATCTCTTGTTATCTCAACTTATCGATAAAAAGAACTTTTTGTGTGGTTAGTTTCCCAGTGATTGCCATTTGCAGGAACGGGAAAGCAGCTTTTGCTAGTCATCTACAGGGAAATTAACATTCCTATTGTTATCCCAGTGAAAAACTATCTTTAAATTCATATGACAAAGTAAAACATACTTCTAAAAACTTCAGGTATATTACTATTAAGATTTACTTAAACATATTTTAAATATAGTTTACTTATTTGTTTTACTTTAATGTAAACAAGTATTAGATACAGTACTTTTATACCAGTGCCCTAATTTACACTCTGATACAGGAATGGAAATCTCAGAAAACCAGAAGAAACAAGCCATGCAGAATGCCCGTAAGTCAAGGCATGGAAAAATTAAAGGTGGGTGTTCAGAATTGCTTTACGTTCTTACTGTGTTCCAGTGTTTTTTATGTTAGGAAATAGCACAATCTGGCTATGGTTGAGTTCTTCAATCTTTTATAGAATTTTCATCATTTACATGGAGTTCAAATAATTTCCATTAGTCTGTATTGTAATATCAAATTCCAATGCCTTTGTAAACTGTCTACTAAAAAATGAGCTCACCAGTGTCCTTCAGACAGGCAAGTCAGTATTCTCTCTATTAGGGGAGAAACTCAAGAGGTAAGGCAAGCGATTTATTTAGGGATGTAAAAAAGTGCATGCAGAGATTAAATTAGAAATGAGGGTTACTGATTCCTTCCTTTGTTTTTACTCAAACAGCTCGTACTTCTTTAGGAATTCTGTGCTTTCTTTAAAATATCTTAAAGTTCTTTTTGCAAGCCATGTGTTGCTGTATTTATGATAACACACTCAAAATGTGTTTTTCTTCTCCTAGACTAGAAGGAAGGATGGACTAGAAATGTATTTCTCTGGAAAAAGCTTTTTTATTCCTTTTCTTTCTCAGCAAATGTGTTGTGATTTTGTCCTTTCCCTCTTAAAGTCAAATTTGGGTAAATCTCTAGTGTATTGAGAGAATAAATTGAGCAAGTGGGACCAGATTAAGTCTGAATTTAGGACTGAACGAGTTGATGTTTGGTAGTCCTCTGCTCCCTTGGATTAGTATTAATAAAGTTTTTTCCCTTTATCAATCACTAGATACCTATAAAACCTGTCCGGATTTTCAGGGGAGTGGCTGAAAATTGCGATAAGGAGATTCTGTTCAGAATGTACAAAGGTCAAAGTCTGAGAACATTAGCCTGGAAAAATACTTTCCAAATTGAAGAAATAACATTTTGTTGGTAGCAATATTTTACCCAGCGTTATTCTGAGAGTTGACTAAAATGCAAATATCCACTGTGTTAAGTCAGTCCTTTGAAATACCAGAATTTACTTGTGCAAACAATATAGCCAGGCTATGTGAAACCGCTGCTTAATTTTGGTAATTCTGTAATGTTATTTTTCTGGTAGTATTCTCTTCTTAAGCCAAATCAGTGCAGCAATTAAAAAGTCTAACATCAGAAAAGGTAACCTTTAGTAGTGCTTCCATTCAAGATCATGGCAAAAGTCATAGTGACTCTATGGACCACTGAATTTGTCCTGTGCTTCAATTTTCCCAGTATTGGTTGCTCTGCTAGATGACTCATATACTTTCTTAAACTGTTTCTTTTGCAGGTGTAAGCTATAACGGGTGTCCTGTGCCTCCTCCACACCAAAGCCTGCATCCTATTCATCAGCGCCACATCACTGTGCCTACCAGCATCCCACAGCAACAGGTTTTTGCCCTGGCAGAACCCAAGCGGAAGCCATCTCTCTTCTGGCATACCTTCAACAAACTCACCCCCTTTAAAAAGTGAGAGGCCAAGGACCTGGGAAGGACTTCGGCACAGAGGGAGACTTACTCCACAGAAGGACCTTGGACACATGGTTAAGCTTATTTGAGCTCAGTGAATCTCCAGTTTTGGAGGGAAAACCTTGGGCTCCCTTGAGCCAGAAACACAACCTTTGTCTAGAAGAATGAAGTTCCTCACGAGTGCTCTGAAGTCAATGTTGCCAAGTGTCAGCATTGCTGATGAAGAGCAGTCTCGCTTCTGACAAAGACAACTTACTGTTACTCTGAAGCAGCAGCATTTGATCTCTGTTTCATAGTTATGTTGAAGGAGTGATGGAATCATGCAGGTCATTGTAACATTTCATTATTCTTAACCTTATGTTGATGGCCAAATTTAGGATAGGGAGGAATTTTTCCTTGGGTGTATATCAGCAAGGAATCTTAGAAGAGTTTTCTCCTTCCTTTTGGAGCACTGAGCAGAGACTACCCATTAAAATCAGGTGGAGACATCCCATGTGATTAACCAGCTGTTGCAGAATTTAGTGGACCCTAATCCTTCCTGTCTTTTTCTCTTAAATTGCCAAATGGCAGGAGAATGTCCTGCAAGGCCTTACCATATTCCAGATTGGAACAGGGAAATTTTATTCTGTCATATAGAAACGTGAATAGAGTGTGAAATGGACTATAAAGGTATGTGCATTTATTGCACACAAGTGGAAACAAGAAGAGCCCAGGGCATCTCAGATTGATTACTTTCAGTCACAGCAATATACTGCATGCATGTATGCTCTTCTAGTATAGAGCTTTTATATCACTTTTTGCGCACTTCTTTGCCTGGGAGATGCTTCTTTATATTTCCAGAATGCTTATTTCTCTGTGTAAAAAGTATTTTTTTTATTTTCTAATTGAGATAATGTGAATGTACGAAGTCAGAGTTGAGACAGTATGTGCCGACTGCTGGCTATGTTACATAGTTCTCACACTTTGTATTCATATAGCTTGACTTAGAAAATGTATGAATGGTAATGTAAATATATTGAAGTGGTCTGGATCCATGCTTCTTATACACAGTCAATTGATAATGGGTTTTGACCAATTATTTCTTCACAAAGAAAGAGAAATCCTTACTGGAAGGGACAGAGAAATTGTGTGGACTGGAGATGGGTTTTTGTCTCAGAGTCGTCAGTCTGTATTGGAAGAGGAAGAACCCGACTCAGTTAAGGTCAGCTCCAGTCATCTTATGCAATGGGTAATTTGCAATGCTACGAACTGCCTATGACATGAAGTTGATTTGTGAGAATAACTTTTAAAAAGCCACCAGGAAGAAGCAGGATCTTGATATTTGCAGCACAGATCATTTCTGCTTGATAGCTCTCATTAAGGATGTCAAGACTGCTGGTAATATGGAAGGAAAGAAAGACTCCGTATGTTTCAGAACTGATTTGGTATGAATGTCTTTACAATACTTTACCCTATGCTGCTGATTAGGGGCATTATCTGATGATAAGGATAAATCCAAGGGTATTCTTCGACAATGGACACAATCAGCTTTGTCATGAATCTAAAATATATGAAGAACAAACAAGGGGCTAGAGGCCAGGCATCTTAACAACAATGTAAAGAAGCCTTATTTTAAACATGTATTTGTTCCTACTACTATTGTTATCTCTATATTTTTATTTATCGTCAGTGTTACGAAGCCCACTAGTCGCTAGATTTTGTGATTTTATAATTTTGTGGCAACTTCTGCAAAGCCCAGGTTTGGGGTTTTGATTTTAAATGCCATCTTTTGACAACTGTACATTTCAAATGCCTTGTGTATATAGCTCAGCAATAATGCGAAGTCTGGTGATGCTCATCTGAATTGTTCACTGCATAGTGAACTCCACTGCTTGTGCTTTCCCATAGCGATGGAAGATGACCTGAAACAGTTAAGAACTGGAAATATGCACTGACATTTTCAATGATCCAGCTTAAAGAAAATGCATGGAAAAGTTAGTGAAAGAAGCTGGCTGTGCTGTGTTGTATTTTTCTTTTGATATTTAAAACAAGCCATTTCTGTTCAGATTTTTTTAAAAGATAATTCTAAATGCTCAATTTAAACACAAGGAGCAGACTTCCAAATGCAGGCATGGATGCATGCACTTCCCCTCAAATGAGTAACCCTTTTGTGTTTCTTACATACCCATTTTTGTGGGTACTTGCCACAGTCAGGCCTGCAAACCAAAGTGATGCATGTATTGTGGAAGCAGAGATAATGTTTTTCATAATCACATTTTGAAAGACTTGTTCTAGATGCAAAAAAAATGTCTGAAGTTGGGTTGCAGTGCTCACCCTGAAACCTTCCCAGCTGGACCTGAAGACATAATGAAATCCACACTTACTTACATATGTGTCTTTGCTAAAACCTGCTTCCTTCCAGGGCTCGGTTCTGTGGAGTGCTGGGGAAAAAAGGAGGGTTTGGGACATGTCAGTGCCCATGAAGGCTCTTCCCATGTAGTAGCGCTGGTGCCTTAGCCCTAAAATGAACAGAAATGTTTGCATATAGTTTTGGATGCAGCAGTTTTTTTCTCAAAAACTGAATTTCAGAGAAATAAAAAACAAATGTTTCATGGTGCAGATTACTTAGGACAGTTTTACATATAGTACCCTACATATAGACATTGTTGTTTTATAATATTCTCTGTGCAATCTGACCTTGCAACAGAGTTGAGATAAAATGTAGCAAGACAGGCCAAATTTAAACTACACCATAATCTTTTAAATAAACTGTAGTTAAATGAGAACATACAATTACATTATCCAACAATTAAGACAAATATTTACTTGGGGTTCAGACTTTAGCATCTGTGGGAAAAAGACTTGCAACTAAAATGTAAAAGTTTGTATTCTAGTAACTCTTGCTCTGATCCTCCTTCTGATGACAAAGCTTGTATATGATCTGAAAGGTGCGACAGCAAGATCTGTTCTTTTCCTCTTGCTTTTGCATGCTTTAAGTTACTATAAAAAGTTCTAAGGCAACTACTAAGCACATTTGTGCCTCGTTTAGATAAAGCACGGCCAGAGCCTTCCCGATGGCCTGCTGAGCAGATAACCTCAGACTTTATGCATGAGATGCAGTAAAATGTAATTGTCCTCAAATGTGTTCCCACTGAGTTAGGAAAATGCCAAACCATAATTGCATCTAATTCAGAGCATTTGATGTATAAAATAACAAGATTGTTTTACAAGTGGCTCTTGCCATGCTAAATTTCACATTGAGTTTTAGTGGTCAGTGTAATAATGGAGTTCAAAGACAGACTACTCAAATGTTCCACATTTTAGTTGTCTTTTGAAAATAATTATAACAGAGTTTTGGAGCCAAAGGTCTTTAGCCATAACTAACACAGTACCTTTCTTTGACTGCCTTTCTGCTTTTTTTCTATATGTGTGGCATTGGTATGTAGGAGATGCCTTCTGAACGGTCTCTAATTTAAAACTATTTGTTGTAAATACTAGGGATGACTTGCATATATATTTTATTTTGACTAGTGTTTTGTAACATTTTATCATACGTACGTGCATCTTACCAGCTGCGTGCTGTTACACATGTTGTAAATGAAGTGTCCTGACTACAGAGCAGATGAATTGGCTGTTGACAGCTGAAGTACAATGTATAGGACTGCAGTAGCTCGATGTGCACTTGTTTTGAAGTAATTGCATTACAAGGTTTATTTACTCTTGGAACACTGTTTGTCAAATGATTCTATTTTCTGGAAATAAGTACAAACTTACATTCCCATTATTTTTCTTTTATTGTACATGTTTGAATTAAATAATGTACAAAGCTGAAGTTCCTCTGCTGTGTCTTATAAAACTTTATTGTGAAGTTTTAAAATTGTTGTGGTTTTTTATTGTCTACGAAATATCCTTGTGATGCAAAAATGTATCAATTGTCACATTTATTTTATTATTTTGAAGCAAAAAAATGTCATGCCTTCCTCTCTCGGTTTCCCAGTAACAGCTATAGTACTTCCCAGCACAAGTTCATTTTAACAACTACTAAAGCTTATTCTGGGATTGAAGTCTTCATCGTTCAGGCAAAACCCATCCTTGTTACTGTCCCAGCCGAATGCATCTGCGATCGCTGTGCTGCACCTTGTGCTGGCAGACAGCTCCTACAGTACCCCTTGGAAGTAAATGCAAATGCAGCTTCTGTATTAATAAAGCTCCTGCTAACAGAGGATGGTGACTTAAGTACTGTAGCTTAGGTAAGGAGGATTAAATTTTATTTTCTTTGGAAAAAAGGCAAAACCTTTTGAAAGGGTTTACCCAAAAGGCATGTTCTGTAAATGTGTGCAAACCTCCCTGCTTGTTAGAGCAATGGGCAGCGCTGCTGGAGATTCAGCTTACTGCTCTGATTCAGGGAAGTTTTTCATTTCTTGTTATTCTGACAGAGCAGGGGACCACATCTCAAGGCTGCATCAAAAATTACATTTTGCTGAGACACATTAGCTTTAACAAAATAACATACTTTGCTGAAATCTTTTCATCACAAATGCTTTGCTGAGTTCAAATGCTGTGAGAATAGTTGGGTTTGCCAGTTCTTTCCCCCTTCTTCCAATGTCCAACCTCTTATCTCTATTTCTTGGGTCACCTCAAAACTGAGTTTCCCAGGCCTCCCAAGTGCTGCTGCTGCAGCGGGATGTGTGCGGAGTGCTTCGATATCAAAGTGAAAGGCACAGTCTGAGCACTCAGTGAGGTAGATTGGATGACCAAAAAATACAGCTTGAGCAAACATTGGAGTAGGACATTGTGATCAATAGGCTTCCTAAGGAGCCTGCAATTCATCTGGCCATGGTGAGCTCACTTCTGCATTTTATGTCATACTTCGGCAGTCAGGCTAAGTCCTGTAGATCATTCCATACTGTCAGCTTTTAAGTTCGCCAAGAGCTGATGTATCAGGTCGAGCTTTTTGTTTGCACAGAAACAGCACTGCTTGTCTTTTTTTTTGGTTTGGGGTTTTTTTAGAGGCTAAAAGGATTTGGGCCTTTTTATGTTACAGTACCAAAAGAGAAATGAAAAAGTCAGCAATGGAAAACTGCACATTACGTAGCCTGTAAGGAAAGCACACAAATGTTTAGTGTGTTTCTGAATATTTTTCAAAATTCAGCTATTCTAACTGGCTAGAGAACATGTAATTGTGAGAATGTCAAAACTGTATAAACTGTCAGCACAACATGTTTTTTTTTTATCTTAGGTCTGTGTTAGGTTTAGTTCACTGCAGTCAAAACTGACTTCTGCTTGTCTGGGTGGTTGAGAACTCACTGCCACTATTAAGTATTTAGGCTCTGGTTTCAGAAAAAGATGTGTGTGTTTGAATACTTATATATTTACACCCATATATAGACTCCATATGGCATCCCCAGATAATGTCTCTGCTGGCACCTACAGCAGGTTGCACCAGACAAGTGATCCACACCCATCACACCCTCCCTCTGTTTATGTTACATCTTACATTTCTGTTGTGCTATTTGGCGGGGGGGGGGGGGGAGACGACGAGGGGACAACGACACCTGGGCAAGGTTTTACCTGAGTTGTTTTAATGCTTTAAGAACTCAAGAGTGGGCCACCAGCAATGACGGAGAAACCACAGACAAGTGAAGATTGGAAGGTGTCTGCATCACGAGTCTGGTGTTGGAAAAGGTCAGAAGGACAAAATCTGAGAGGGCAGAGGTGAGCAAAGCAAGGAGCACCACTGCCGGGACAACGACACCTGGGCAAGGTTTTACCTGAGTTGTTTTAATGCTTTAAGAACTCAAGAGTGGGCCACCAGCAATGACGGAGAAACCACAGACAAGTGAAGATTGGAAGGTGTCTGCATCACGAGTCTGGTGTTGGAAAAGGTCAGAAGGACAAAATCTGAGAGGGCAGAGGTGAGCAAAGCAAGGAGCACCACTGCCCTTCAAGGGCTGAGTTTCACTTAGAAGGGAAACACAACATGATGTTAAGATTTATTGACTTTCTCCTAGTGATTTTTGGATAGCTGAAACTGCTTCAAAGGGAAGGAGGAGCTCCAGGTGCTCCTGAGAGACTGCTGGCAGAACCAGGCACACCCCAAATTCCTCCTTGTTTCTGGCACATAGGAAATAAGAAGGCAGAATGCCAAATACATACACTGAAGTGAGTTGTCAGTAGGCAGATTCGCTAGGCACAGTTGACCTTGGCCTCTACCTATGAGCATACCCCAGACTTTGGAGATACTGACTTATGAAGGACTGAAAAAGTGTCTACAAGGTGCTCCGCTAATGAGGTTGGGTATATCTTCTTTTAACCATCCATCCCATGGTCATTACCACCATATTCGGCTTCTAACAAAGGTAATTAGCACAGCAATCAATCTAAAAAACCCTTGCATCTTCTGCCATTCAGATGAAATGGTTTTTAAGAGCAAATGAGGAACTTTTGCTACTGTGTAATTATTTCCAAGGCATTCTGTGATGAGACAAGGCACACAAGAAAGCAGCTGATGGTAGTGTTTGTCTTTAAGGCCATTCCTACAGAACTTTTCTTGGTTCTCTGCTAAAAAAGCATCAAACTGGACTTACTGCAGAGTCCATCAAGGTAGATGTAACTAATGAATTATGTCATTCTCACCTCAGGATTGGGCTAGACTAGACGGTGACTGTTGTCATTGTAAAATTTGCAGCCTCTTTTGGGTCAGCATAAGGACCCTGCTGCCCTGGGAGGGCCTGCTGCTGCCGGTGCTGTGTCCCCAGGAGCTCCCGCTGCCTCCAGTGCTGTACCCCCAGAGTCACCATCTCTCCCAGCACACTGCAGCCAGGAAGGTTCGTCAATAAAACCAGGTTTTCTGCATGGCAGGGCAGATCGCTGAGGGCACAGCACTAAGCTGGCAGGGTGGGCTATTTTTTAATGACAAGCTTTTGAAGTGTGAGAGGAGGTCGAGGCTAAGCAACCTTAGAAAATTTTAGATGGTGCTCAGTGGGTATAGAGAAAAGGATTATTTGTCATGGCTGTCATTTCTTACTCTCAATTAGCAAAGCAGCAAGTCTAATTTGGCTACAGAAGTTCATTCAAGTAGAGCAGCTAATTGCTGCACATTGTCCTTCCTTTTCCTCGGAGCATGGTAGATACAGTGTCCCAGATACAAACTAGGGCACCGCAACGCTTGCAATATTTTCTCATTACCACAGGGTGGTGGTGAAGACCTTAGTGAGAACTATTAATTGCTCAGCTGTGCTGAGCGTACGTTATTTGATACACAGACCATGTGTGTTACCTTTGCAGTGTGGATACCCCCTCAGACACAGTGTCTTCAGTCACTTGCACCAACAGGGGTGAATTAAGGCCACTTCCTATAACACATTAACTCCTGTTACTATTGGTTTTATCCTCTACTGTTCGCGATCAGCATTTAAGGAGCTCATGATACGCTCAGTTGCTTTACTTCCACTAGTCCTGAGACAGCAGTAGTTTCAGTAGTTTAAAGAAGACACAGTTAAGTTATGGCTTCTTCAAATTTAGTTACCAATAATATATAATTTAGTAGCACAATAGTGTTGACATGCTTGAGTGGCTAGATGGGGAGCCTGCTAATTACACATTAAAAGCTCTCTTTGCCATTCAATTTATTTACTTTAATTCAACCTCGCTACTTCTTTTTCTTAATCACCTAGTATTTGTAATGCCATGTTCACAGTATTGTTATTTTGAATTTCTATAGTCTTTTTGTCCCTAATTCCATTGTAAATTGCTTGATACAGAACCTAACTTTATTACATGTTTTTGCAGCACAATAGTAGTATGAGACATGCCTTCCATCCCACAAACGAGTCAAGCTGTCAAAGGCTAACATTTGTGTAATGTATTTGTACAATGGAACAAGCAAATCAAAGCCTTTTTAATCAATTTTAACATTTTTTCTTTTACATAACAGCGGTAAAAGCCAAAGTACAGAGCACTTCAGCTTAATATTGGAATAAATAGGAAGATTGCAGTTTAAACTTCTGTTTTAATTATTGAACAGCTCTCAAAATTAAATCACTGACCTTTGAGAATTTAGTGACCAAACAAGTGCTTGTCCTCAAGGCACATATTTGAAGCATGCATTCCTTTACATGAAGCTTTCATACTCTGGTTAATGATGCCGAAGGACACTGCAAGAACAAAGTGAATGAGGTAAGACCAAAGATCCTATATATGTGATGATGGTGGTGATGATGATATTGATGTTGTCAGCTTGTAGAGAGGAGTGCATGTGTGGGGACCAAACTGTCTATTTCTTAGGCAAGAAACACTCCCTTAGACAACTGGGAATGGGGTTTTCTGTCAGTGGACAAGGACTGTCAGGCTTCTCCATGGGGTGCATTGTATCCTAACAGCGTCATACAGAGCACTTCTTCCTTTTGTGCTCCTCTGGAGTCCTTTGACTAAGGCAGCAAATATTTATATAGTTCAGAAGTAACAAATGTTTAATCTATTTTCAACTTTCTTTAGTGCCAACCAGCAGCAGCAGACAAAGCAGGATTTTGCTGGCGGGTGATCAAACGTGTCTCTGTAGACCATTGGCAAAGGCACCATAAATCACATTTCCAATAATTGTTGCACAATCGGGAACTTTTTTTGAAGACAGAATAAAAAGATTAAGGAACATGCCCCAAAATTAAAGTCTTCCTCTATACATTAAAAGACTATTTAGATCAAATATTGCTAACAGGGTGTAATTATTCTTATTGAGAACATACTAGTCTCTCTCTACATGGTATTTGTGTGCATTATTTCTGTGCATAAGACTGAGAAATGGTGGTAAAGAGATTAAACAGAAGACATAATTTAGTCAATGCTTGTTTATTTCAAAAGGTATACTGATCTTAGTATTAAATTCTCATTAATGAAAGAACCAATTCAAAAGCCAATTATGGAACATTTACTCATTCTGACTACCACTTTTACTTGTATAAGTACTTAACCTATATAGCCCAAGCTTCTATGCATTAGACATTTATGAATATTAATTATAAATAAAATGGTCATTAATTGTGTTACTATTTGATTTTTGTTCCTCAGTCTAATCTCTTTCCATTAATTGCTCTTACATGCACTTAAACCAGTTGTGTCCAGAATTAAGTATTAAAGTATTTTGGTGAGCCTATATTAAAAGACATTATATGGGAGGGATGCTCTTAATGAAAGGATAAATATAAGATGGACTTTAAGTAGCATAGTAGGAGAACCAGACTAAAGAGTTTTTGCCAAAAACTCTCTTACTTGATCCCTCAAATCTTTGCCCTCATCTCACTCTGCTCCAGCTCTGACACCCTCTGAGGTCATTCAGTTTATTAACCCAGTAGATTACTAACTCCAGTAAAAAAAAAAAAAAAGAAAAAAAAACAATTACTTTGTACTGAATTAGGGGGTTGAGTTGCCCAGCTCACTTCCTGCGGCACCACAGCCAGCTCCTGGTACAACTGGTACAACTCCTGGTTGTACCAGCCAGCTCCCTGTACCTCCTGGTACAACTGTGCAGTCATGAGTAGGTGCAGCAAGAAATGTGGATGGAGAAGTGGGCATTAAGACCTCTGCTGCTTCTTGGTTATGAGCTGTTTGATTGGCTCAATTCTATTATTTTTCCCTTAAGAAGCTGTTACATAGATACTGGTTATTAATGGCCAACACTGATAAAAGGTTGGAGATCAGAGAGAAGACGGGTTTCCTTACAGACTCCAAATGCATAAGGCACCATTTAATAGGACATCTTTGAAGTAGGAAAGATGAAGCTGGAAAATGTAGACAGGCTTCTGCGTGGCTCTGAAAGGCAGCAATGGCCATGAAATAGCTCCTTTTGGGGCACTGCTCTGGCTAGAGGATTTTACAAAGACGTTACTGAACAAGGAGAATGCCTGTATGTTATGTAAGCAAAACTACAGCTCAGAGAAACAGGACATTGTATGAATCCTTGTGTATGAATTCGGGATCACTGGTCCTCCCTGAATCACCCCTCAAAGACTTGAAATTTTAACTCTCAATCTGGGCTTAGGACAGCAGCAACATTATTATTAGCACACTTCCTTGTAGACTTGCCAGGCATTGGGGTTTCACAGTTTTGGCTGGACCAAGACAGATCCCTGGAAGTTCTTTGGCATATAACTGCTGCAACTGTATATTCTTTGCTGTAATTGCTGGGCGGAAAAAAAACATAAAGATTATCACTTTTGCCCAAGTTGCCTTTTTATTATGACCTTGAAAATTGGGTTAAGTTCACCCAAATCCATAAAATCTGGGCTTTGTTAATGCACTTGTGGTTTAAATAGAACAGTGAAACTCTATGGGATGCACTGAGCTGTTGTTTTCTAGTTTGCTGGATAGATCTTGAGGACATCAAGGGTAGCTCTAAACCTCCTCAGAGCTGTTGTGAATTTCAGCTGTTCACCATCTACCTGCATCAAAATTTCCCTTTGCAGAGTCACTTATTTCCACAAGTCATACTGCATAAGAAAATATGGAACAGAACCTGATGCTCCAAATAGCAGTGAATTAAGCAATATTTTCAATTGTCTAAAGCTGGGTTAATGTTTCAAATGTACAATGACGCTATGGCTGATATTCCCATTAAATTATTATTTGATATAGCACTCAGTAGTCTCCAGGACTGTACTTAATTCTATATAGAGACTTATAAATAAAACAAAACAATAGACATGGTTAAAACCCATTTCCTTTTTTTCCTCCCTCCCCCACCCTGCATCCCCTTCTAAAGCAGACTTGGGCAGATGTACATTTGCTTTCTTAAATCTTTCAGCCAAAATCATATACCTTACCTAAAAATGAAAAGCTGGATTATACTGCTGGCTATTGCAGTCAGCACAGCAGATACCCAAAACCAGGATGTCTGTACCCAAGGGTATCCTGGCATCCCCGGCAATCCTGGGCACAATGGCATACCTGGTCGTGACGGACGTGATGGTTCAAAAGGCGACAAGGGAGAGACAGGTAATATGTTCAGAATAATGATTTCATGTATCAGATGCAATGCCATTAGCTCCTTGAGTTGTCTGTAGTCACTCTGCATTAATGGGATTATGCTGCCTCACCTTCAGAAAACATTTCAGACGTTTGTCATTTACTTGTTTGAAGAAGGAAATATAAAGAAAGACCTAATAATAAAAGCAAGATAGCTAATACTATGGAGAGGTCTGGTCCATGGGATAAAAAGAAAAGAAGAAAGACTTTACCTTCTATTTTCGGAATATTTTCATGTCTATTTGAAAATTTTAAAGCCTGTAAACCTACTCTTACATCTCCAAGACAGCAACTACATTTCTGTAAAGAGTTTCAAGCCCAGTAAAAAGAACAACCAACTACTGATACCTTGTTTGGTGTAATAAGTATGCAGTGGTAAGAAGATTTCTCTTACCTAAATTTTACGTTTGTAGGACTTGCTTCTGAGTGCACCTACTTGCTGTAACTCAAGAGCCACTAGAGGGAAGTTCAGGAATGGAGACTATTGAAAAGCAGTGTAGGATCCATGTCTACTCTAACAGGCTACAATAGAACTTTGTGTGTGATACGGAAGACAGAGGTAATCTTCTCAGCATCCTAAAGCTAGTAATTTCCATGGTACTTAAGCCTCAGGATAACGACGGCCCTTGCATCCATGCTGGAATATCACGGCCAGGGTTGCACAAGGTGATAAATCTGTGGTAGTCTGGAGATATATAACACTTCATATGAAGTGTCACAGCCCCAGAATGCAAAGCACAGGACAAGTGCAAATCTGCTGCTTCAAATTTGTTCACAAAATTTTGGGGGGGAACTTTTCCCCAACAAGCTTTATGTTAGGTCAGCTATTGTGTGGCATCATGCAGACGGCATTATGGCTTAATGCATAAACATGTCACAAACACTGTTATTGTGGTCCTGGTAACTCAGCTGCACAAATCAGTCCGGATCAAACTTGTATTTATCAGATTAACTCTTCTACCAAGTGCTGATATTAAGGATTGTGAATCCCATCTCTTTTCAGTGGAGTACATAATCTAGTACATAAACCAAACTGAGGTCAACAGTCTGAAAGAAAGGAACATAAAATGTGCTAAAGTGTTTTACTATGTCTTTCAAGCTCGTGGAAATGGGTTGCTAAGCTAATGAATCACCTGCTCCACCAGAAAAGCATATGCTTCTTCAGAAAAATAACCAGCACTTACAGCTTGGGCAATGAAGAATTATTCACTGCTTATGGCCTGCCCTGGACCACTGAAAGACAAGTCTACCCACTCTACGTATTTACCTCAGTGATTGCTAAAGAGCTGTTTTGAACTCTTGTTTATAAAATGATTTAGGGTTCTCTGTCAAGCAACCACTTACGTGCTCCTTCTGTTTTCAGTGCCCTAGCCTGGATAAAACAAAACCCTTTTAAAGTCTAGAAACAAACTAAAAAAATTCCATTTAGTTTCTTAATAGGCACATACAATTAACTGCCTTCTTTTTCTATATGCAGGCATTTGGGAAAGCCTGAAAATTGAAAATCTACAGCTTATTTATTTTCATTTATCTTATAAAGGCCCTCACTTTATTCCAGTGAGTTATCACATGGTATCACTGGTTTCTGATAAAGACCCCAACTTTTTTTCCTAAATTAAGCTATTATGATGATTGTACTGACTATTCTTTATTTGAAGAATTTGGGGTGATTATACCATTCTTTATATTGTATGTATGTACATCTTTGCAGTTAAATACATGAGACATAGTTTTGTTCCTTACCAAGTCAACAAAATTTCAGCAGATGCTGGACTGTTCCCATCGTGCAGAAAACTGCTAAAGAACTGTTCTCCGGTCCATATGGCCGGAGAGCTACTCTTGGAATATGGTTACATCCAAACTTCCAACTCTTATATCTTCTGTTCCATTCTGGAAGCAAATCCAGGTATTTGATCATACACGTCCTGGTCACCTGTTACTACAAAAACGACATCTAGAATTGCTCTCTTTAGAGCAGTGGAAAGTCTGTGTCATGATAGATGCAGGAATCAAAAGTGTGAATGCCTTCCTCAGATCTACAGGCAGTATTATTCCACTGTAATGTTTCATTACCATTGGCCAAACCCCTGCAGATGTCTGTTCTTGAGCGGGGAGTTTAACATGGTTTCACTACTAGGCTTCCCATCCCTGCAAATCTTCTTGCTGAACGTGGCTTCCTCACTCCTTTTCCTGCTGGTATCTTCCATGGATAGAGGCAACAATAGGACAAGATGTTTTCACACTGGTGGTCCTGACGAGGGTACAGCTCCTCTACTTGTCTCAGTAACCGACCTCTTTATGTCAAGGATTCCCTCTGTCTCAAAAAAGCACCATCCTCAAGCAGAGTTTCTATGCTCTCTATCAATCTCTTCATATGATAAATGTGCCAAGAGAGGCACCCACTAAAAGTCAGGAATAAGACTACTCTTTACATTACCATTTAGCCAGGCTTGAAAAGGAAAGATTAGGGAAGGATTCATCCCAAGTCTTCTGGTAATCTAATTGTTTAATGAAAATCTGTTTTTTTCTTCTGTACTAGGTGAAGCAGGACTTCCTGGCAGCCCAGGAAAAGATGGTTCAAATGGAGAGAAAGGCGAACGAGGTCAGAGAAGAAATGTTTCAATTTATTATTTGTCTATCAACTGCTGCCCTTGTGTTTCTGAGCACCGTACGTGCTATACATTCTAGCTGTAGTGAAAGTACCATAAAGGTTAAAAAAACTTTTTCCAGAAGTAGTAGAGGCTGCACACATATGCTGACAATACAAGAGGAATTTGCCACCTCCAATCACCCTGCTGCGTCTGGTGCCCTACAACTTGCTCATTTAGATGTTATCTTACCTTTCCCATCTCTGATTCTTTTGTCAGCTGCTGGGGAAGACATTGCATCTGCAACTACCTCAGGAAAGTGAGGCTCCTGTAGCTATGTATGCAACTTCAGGGAAAGGGACTTATAAAAGAAATTGTAGAAGACACAAGTTCTACACCTAAAAATACGGCACATCCTGTGTACTTCACCTCTTTAGTCAACCTATGCATATGCAACATGTCTCATGTGTCAAATGGATGTACATGTGCAGAGTGACTTGTGCGTAAAAGCAAAGAGTCAGCCATTGTGCAAGTGGCACCACATCATTCTGCACAAATTCAATAACTCTGAGATGCTGGACTTGTGCATCCTTAGAGTAATTGTACACAAATATATATATACAAACGCATGGAGGCCTGCCAAAGACAGTGGCCAGGTTCTCCAGAATCCTGAAGTTAACCCTGAGAAATAACATACCATATACGTATTGCATGGGAGTAATTACGAGCTGCTCTACATCCCTCAACCTTTTCTCCAGTCTGTTAGAAACGACCCCAGTCCTGGAAAGAGAGTGAGACATGAAGACACAAATGACGTTTTAAATTACCAAAGCTGCCTTCTTTTCCTGTGTCCTTGTCCCGATGGACCTACACTGCTTTTCCCGGAGGGTCACCATACAATCTCACCTGTTTTCAATTCATTGTTGCTATTAAATACTCTCAATTGTAAATTGAGAACAGTAAACTGTAAATACAGCATGATTCCTAAATCAGAAGCAGGAGGCTCTTATACAGAAATTATCAGCTTCTTTTCCTGATTAATAGAGTATATGATCATTATGATATCTTTTGTCTATCAGCGGCTAACATGCCCTTCACATCATGAGACCTCCACCTTCAAACACTTGTGCAGCAATCAGAGCATTTTCAAAGGCTTTGGGCTTCAATCCAAGCCCGGATGAAGGATAAATGGAGCACGTGGTAGCAAATAGCAAGGGCAAAAGCCTTTAGTTGCACTGCAGTAGCAAACTAGGTAATCCAAGCAAAGTTCCATCACGTAGAAATTATAGAAACATGTGGCAAGCAAGTTCTGGGTGTTGTCCATATAGAACCTTCCTATGATCAAATTGTGAACCGTCTCCCACATTTTGTATACCAAAGGCTGAAAACAAGTCTCTAGACAGGTGCTGCTTGTGCCTGAGATGATGTGAGCTGTTGGTGGTCTACAGGCTACCATCAGCCTGTAGACACATCACACCTTCCTTTCTTTGAGCTTATTCTTGCTGCTCTCAGACAGGGCACCTGTTTTCTAATACAATAGCAGGTTCTTCAGATGTTATGCTTATCCTGCACTTAAATGTATGAGAAATTTTATGTACAGTGAGCACAGTATGTACAGTGGTGACACACACATACATATATATGTCTTCATGCTGAAACTCATGTTGTGCCCCACTAATGCAGTGGAAGATCACAAGAAAGTGCCTTTTTTTTTTCTTTTTTTTTTCTTATTTTTTTTCCATTTAGGAGCCAATGGGACTGTTGAAGAGAAGGGGAACAAAGGAGATAAAGGAGAAAGAGGACGACCTGGGAAACTGGGACCAAAAGGAATTATAGGGTCAGTGGGTTACAAAGGTCAGAAGGGAGAGCTGGGACTGCAAGGACCGAAGGGATTTAAAGGAGACATTGGGCCCATAGGTCCGAAAGGGACAAAGGGTGAAATTGGCCATCCTGGAAGAGTTGGTTTCCCAGGGCCAATTGGTCTGACTGGTAATCCAGGTCCTAAAGGTAATACAGGCGATCTGGGGCCACAGGGTAATCCAGGAGTTCAGGGGGAAAGAGGCCTGAAAGGAGACAGAGGAGATAAAGGGAATGTAGGTGCCCCAGCAGTCCTGCCAAAGAGTGCTTTCAGTGTCGGTCTCACAACTGCCACCAAATTTCCCCCGCCGAACCGCCCAGTCAGGTTTGACAAGGTGCTGTATAACAGTCTAAATGACTACAACTCAGTTACTGGCAAATTCACCTGCAAATACCCCGGTGTTTACTATTTCACCTACCACATCACTGTCTACTCAAGGAATGTCCGAGTAGCTCTAGTTAAAAACGGCATCAAGATGCTGCACACGGTGGACAGGTATCAGAGTGGAGAGGACCAGGCCTCAGGAGCTGCTATCCTCGAGCTACAGGGAGGAGACGAGGTGTGGTTGCAGGCTCACCAAGGGGAGACTTTCAACGGGCTGTTTGCAGACGCTGATGATGATACCACCTTCTCTGGGTTCCTCCTGTTCAGCACCTCTGAACCACTGGAGCCGCTGCCGTCGCCCGCCACGTAACGCCATGTTATCCAAGAATGTTGTATGTCTGTGTCCTTCAACCCTCCCCAATAAAGTTGTTATCTGCTGGCCAATTTATATGGGATTCAACAGAAAACAGAAATAATACAGAGAGGTACACCAAGGGATGAAAGGGAGATGTAGGACTGCAGGGCAGGTTGGGACCAGCTAGGCATCTCCCTAAAAGCTGAGTAAATTTTTTTTTTT
>NW_010526943.1:0-6490 GCF_000687285.1 Phaethon lepturus
ATTATATAATTATATTGTATTATTTAAATGGTATAATAAAATAATAATAGTATAATATATTATACAAGTCTCATATAAAATATACAATACATTATAGTAAGGTTATACTTATGTTACTTATAAAACATTATTATATCAAGTAATCATATACTATTTAATGTTTGCATTGAAAATGTAAGAATTTCCTTATACTTGTGTAAGGAAAACGTCACTATGGAGGTAGGTAGACACTGGAACAGGGGTCCAGAGAGGCTGTGGGATCTCCATCCTTGGAGATGCTCAAAACTTAAAGGCCCTGGACAATTGGTCAAGGCTGTGAGCAAGCTGATGTGACTGTGCCTGCTTTGAGCAGAGGGTTACACTAGAGCGCTCCAGAGGTCCTGTCTCCATGTATGTGACTCTGATTTTTGACCTCTGGTAGCACTGCAGTCACATAATAAACTATAATACGCACATGCCAAGCAGACTGGAGGTTGCTGAAGTCTTCTGACATATGCGTTTCTCTGACGCATCTCAGATATTTTGTGACACAAGTTGTACGTGAAAGGAGGGAGAAGAGAGAGAATTAAAGATCAAGGATCAGATGTTAAATCCTACCTGCTCAGTTGCTGGTATTAAAACAGTTTGTAACTGTGCATTCACCATTAATAGCAGACATACTTTGTGCCACTGTACTCTGCAAGCAAATAACCAGTGTGGTTAAACGTGGTTAAGATGATTTCTGTTTGACAATATTTAGAGCTCAGTACTTCTTGCAAATAAAAGGCCTTATCCTACTGGCCGTACATAGGCAAGCGTCCAGCTAGACTTCGCACGACAGTGAAGTACAGGATGAGACCCTGTGTTAGCAAGTACTAACCAAGCGATGAGGTCAGTATAGGATAATGGGGAAAACTGAACTCTGCTACAACTGAACGTCATGTTGATAAATGCAACTTCACCGTTTTTTATAAACAAAATTAAACTTAATTTGCTTCACAGTAGCTAAGGTGCCGTTAATTCAAAACCCACAGAATAACTCACTGGACACAGTTAATAGTCAGCAGACCACATAGGCCAGGCTTTGAAAGCATTTAATATTCACTGAAGTGCTGCTTGTATCCAATTATAACTCACTACTTGCCATCTTAATAATTTAAATCTGTCCACTCTTTAGAGAGAAAAAAATGCACTAATCAAAGACATGAATGCACCTTTTGCTTTTGACAGCATTAAATTAAAACTAAATGGTAGATCTTCAATGAGTTACTCTGCAAGAATAAAGGCATTAATGAGGTAATTTCATTATAGAGGCTCATCCAAGCCTATGTGAAAACAAGGGAAGTAAATGGAGAGGAAAGCCACCGAGGAAATTAGGGTTCCTTCCACACTAATTAATGTTTTGGGGCATTTAGTACAGGCACCAAATTAACTGCTCCAAAGAACTCCATTGAAAAAAAAAATACATTGTTGCCCTGCCATGTAATTAGAAGACAGTACAAGCAGAACACTTAATGAGTATAAAGCCAGCCTTTAACTTATTCTGCCCAGCTTCTCAAAACATGCCATTGTGGAGGCCTAAGTTTAAGGAAGCACTAGGCGTACAATATAGGATTGTTTAGGTCCTTCTGTTGGGTGAGCTGTAAACAGGTAGCCCTGAATGAGAGACTCTGAGACTCCTGGGAGGCCCGGCTTCCCAGAAAAAAAAAAAAAAAAGTCTTAAATGCATCCAGAGAGAAGGAAAAAAGGTGAATAGGCCCAGCACAGTGAATGCTCACCGCTGTCTTAAGTGATTACATGACGTTGTGCCACCCCCTCTCATTGAGTTATCTTTACACTGCTTTTGTCTCCCCTAATTGGAGCTGATGAGGTGCTAATTGGTTGCTTTTTTAAAAAAGCACTACTTAAGCACTGGCAAACAGAGTAAGACAGCGTGAGTGGAGTTAATGAGGGCTTAGCGCACACACACACACACACACAAAAAAAAAAAACAACCCAAAAAAACACCAACCCAAAAAAAAACCCTAAACCCCACCACAAAACCCAAAACCAACGAACCTCAAAAATCAAACCAACCTAAAACAACCCCCCACACGAATGCGTAGGCAAACGCATATATAAGCATGCCTTCCTGTGGGTATAAACGAAAAGGTGAAGTGACTGAATTTAGGTACATGGCTGTGAAGATTTGAGTTTCATGAGAAAAGAGATAATCCCAGGAATAAACAAATGCCCACAGCTTTGGCTGGCATCCTTGGCACCTCTGAGGTGTGCTGGAGCACACCGGTACCTGGCGGGATTACGTACGAGCCCAGTGCCATGCCATACCACGCTGCGTGACGTGCCACCCTGCACCCAGGACCGCTGCCCCTGGCCGCCCCAGCACCCCAGCATGCCAGCTGAGCAGGGCCGCGGTGCTCGCACACCGCACTGCCTGCACTGCCAACCCAACCCTCCATCGCCGGAACGCCGCCCGTGGCAGATCTCTTGGTCGTTGCTCAGGCAGCAGCAGGCGTGGAGACTGGTGGCGGGTGCCCAGCGTAGGGTGCAGAGCTTGCATGGCCAGATGTGGGTCGCTGGGGCTGCAGGCCCACCCAGTGAGGACTGCCCTGGAGGGGGGTTACCCTCTTACAGACGTTGCTGAGGTGAGGTTCAACATCTGCCTCAGAAAAATGCAGGCTAGTGGGTTGAAGTCATCTCACCCCGCTTTGCCGCGCACAGGCCAGCTGCTTGCCGTGGCCCCCTTTGTGGCCCAGGGAAATGCCAGCATTTCCTGCACGTGACAGCTGGGCCTCGCCAAGCCACCCGCCACACGCGGGCAGCCCTGGCAAGCCGCGGTGGATGTAGCATCACGGCCGCCGGACGGATGACCCTGAGGTGGCGGCGATGCGTGCCAGCTCTGCCCCTGCAGGCTGCTCCCTGTGAAGCCACAGCCTCGCAGATTAGACTAGGCTGGAAAGGTTTCTAGTTCAAAGTAATTTAATATCTTTCCTTTTAAACTGAGGTACAAACAGGTTAGCAATAGCCCAAACCCTGTGCCGTGTTTGACAGCTATTACCTGCAGTCGATGCCACCCCTTTAGCAGGAGAAATGCTCTTGCATCAGGGCGAGCGTGTCTGTGGCGGCAGATGTCTGCCCTGGGCGGGCTTCGCTCTGCCTTTGTGGCTTGTCAAACCTCACAGAAACGGACCTTGGAGGCAAGCTGGTCTGAACACCACGGTGGGAGCCAGGTATCTCACTGATGGGAGCTGTTGGCTGGATCAGCCCCACGCCCCACAGGAGAGGCTGGCGCAGAGCACTTCACTGGCCCCTCTCCCCTGCCTGCCATTAGCACTGAAACCAGTAACGAGGCCTTTTGTCACTGAATTTCTGACACCTTCCTCACTGTAACATACAGCCATGATTTACATAAAAGCAGTAGCAGGTACTGGGGGACACTTATGAATGACCTTATTTCAACAAATGGGCTTGTATTGAAAAATAAATCTGCAAAGTATTATCTTTAAAAATGTGTAAATGCTTAGTCTTTTGGTAATTTTATGTTTTGAAAATATTCTTAAATCTAGTTACTTGATTTGGATATGTAACTTTGACGTTTTCAATAGCAATTCGGATACAGAAATACCCTGAATATTTTTAACCCCATGAAGAGAAGAAAAAGATAGAGCTTTTTTTTAATGCTTTGTGTGGTTTTACCTTTTTTTTGTCAGCTTTATGTAAAGTATTGTGATCAGAGTACATTGTGTTAAACCTGTTGCTACTACAATGGGATCCAGAGGTCCTAGTTTTGCCATACTCGCATGCGTTTCCTAAAAAAGAAATTGAGTAACATTAGGTACTCTGCATTTTACATGTATTCTGTAGGTGGGTTGATATTGCTTCCTGCACTTCTAGACCAACTCTGAAGTTCCCCGCTACTGAAAATATCCTGAGTCCTAAAGGAAAGTACAAAAAGTAGCTGGTCTATTGCTGATGTTCCCGGCAATACGAAAAAATAATTCTGCAAGCTATAGTTTACGCAGATGTGTGGCCTAGAATGCTTTTTCAGTATCTGCAAGGCTGCATTTTTTACAAGTAAGTGATAGCTTTGGGGCTCCAGGGAGAGGTTGCCCAATGATGACAAGTTTGTCCTCTCTCTCACGGGCTCAGTAACACCAAGCCATTCTCTAAATCCTTCAAAACTCCTCTACTGAGCAGTTTCATACTGGACAAAAAGAGGAAAGTGGAGTTGAAACTATAAAACTTACAATCAGCTCAAGAAGACAATGCACCTTTTATTAAGACAACCCAGATGATCTATTTATGCTGAAGTGAAATAAACAGTTGGGGCTCCCCCGTTCCTCACTTTGTTTTTTTTTCCTTTTTTGCCTGTGTATAACCACAGTTAGAAAAACCAATTAGTTTGCAAACAGACAGTTACTTAGGTATGTGTTTATGCTTGGTAATTTGTACTCCTATTCACATTCTAAACCGTATTCTTTTCACCCTAATGCATGGTCACTTGCTTTTCTTTTGGTTGTCATGAAAACGAGGGATTTCTTGCTGGCTGGTAGAAAGAGACTTCCTAGTGAACAAAGTTACAATTAATTCCTCTAAACACGTGTTCCTAGAGCCATCCATCTATAAAATAGGCAACAAAGCAGAGCTCCTTGCTTTAAGAAGCTCCAAAAGATGTAGAGCTGAAAAAAAACTTGGATCCCTTAAAGCTAATTGAGCAAATATCTTTTTTTTTTCATGCACTCGAAAATCTTCATGTGTTTTCCAGGGCAGGTATGATTGTGCCCACACAGTTCTGCACTCTCGTCACTGCTGCCTGCTGTGTTCTCACAGAATACTTGCAGGAGGTAGTCCCTTGGGTTTCCTTTGTTTCCCTTGGGATTAATAGCTTCTGGTTTACCACAAGCCAGTGTGACATGAGTTGTGAAATTGCATGCTGTGCATGCCAAGATGTAATCCTTAAACATGTTCTACCCTCTTTCCACTTCCTCCTCCAGTTTAATTTTTACCTTGCTGCTGTTGGGAAAGATGCTTCCCAGACCCCCTCCCTTCCTAATAAGCATGACCAATTGTGCACCAATTTAAATAGGAATGACCTTCATTTTCTGAAGATGAAGGTGATCCTATTCTTAAGGAACAAAGAGGCAAGAGGGCTGGGGTCCTTCCCCAGCTCCTAGTGTTCCCTGCTGAGTGGTGGATTCGTTGCTCTCCCTGCTGCTTCATCAGCTGCAGCTTGGGGGGCACATGCAGAGAATGAATGCAGCCCTACCACACCTAAGGAGTGGGAAAGGTAGGAACCACTTACCTGAGTCCATGGGATGGCATATCTCATCAGCTGCTGCTAGTGAGGGGACTAAAGGTGCCTTAAACCACCTTCTTTTGTTGGTAGGTTTGGATCTGGGAACCCTGTCTTTCCCTGCCGAAGTGGCAAGTAGTTTAGTGGTTGCAAAGTGCATAGAGTAGATGTCATGTGGCAAAAGCAAAATCACAATTGTAATTAGTGTTGCACATGCTACAGCAGGAGCATCTTCGATCCCTGCTGGGAATTGTTCCTGAATGCATTTTCAAGCCATCTCATCTGTGAGCCTGAGCCAGTGTCTCCTACCATCAAAGGACAATAAATCTCTCGTCTCTGACCTTGGAGGGAATTTGGCAGCTGTCCCTGCATGAGAGGTAGCAGATGGCAGCATATCCTCAGTACAGTGGCACAGCACCTCGTGTGGAAAGTGGGAAGCCCACCACTGCTGCCATCAATAATGTCCCCAGAGAAAGCAAGCAGCAGAGGAGAGGCAGGTAAGTAAAACCTCCCTGCCCTTCCCTGTCCTCCTTCCTGCTGCTTTATCCCATAGTCTGAAAATGGCTCTTCCTCGGTATCCATCACTCTGTAAATGTTAGTTCAGCACAAATTCACTTAGGCTAATGTTTAATAGGTAAGTCCTCTCAAAAGGATGTAAAGCCTGTTTATGGACTTCATGTGAAAGGAAAAGACACAAGGGGTGACAGCAAAGGACTCTAACATATACCAGGCAATCTTTGAAAGTGAAAAATGACTGTTTCCAAAGGAAATACCTTAGAAGTATGACAGAAGGCTCCAAAAATTGGGTTGGAAAGAATCCTTCCTAGGGGAGGGAGGCCAGGTTCTCACTCCTGTCCTTTCAAACCCCTCCTCTGTGCAGGCTGCCCAGGACAGAGGCTGTTGGTGAGCGAGGCCACAAGCTGCGTGCAGTGCGCTGCGGCCCGAGACACCACAGGCACAGCAAGCGCCCGGCAAAGCTGCAGGACTGACGGCAGCGGTAGCAGGGAGAGCTGGAGGTGGTGGCTTTAAAGGCAGGGGTATGAATTTGGGCTGCCCGAAATCGCTGAGAGCAAAAGAAACGGCGTCCCGCCGGTAACGTGCACCAAGCAAAAGACACCTGATTGTTCAGGCTCCATCTCCTGTCCGCACTTGCTGGCTACAGCCCTGGGCTGCATCCCAGCAGCTGGTGAAGCGCTCACAGAGGCGCTGCTGCCTCTT
>NW_010526943.1:6965-23293 GCF_000687285.1 Phaethon lepturus
GGGCGCTCCTGCCTCTTCCAGAGGTAACAGCAGACACCAGGCCGGGCACTGCTGCCAGAGCCTGCTCCTTTGTGTGGGCAGGGCTGGAAACTAATGGGTGCACCAGGAGTAAGGAATGCACCTAACAGCTCAGGGAGCCAATTCCCGGGGATACAGCATGTCCCAGTGACAAGCTTGGCCCTCTAGAAAAAGCAAGCAGCATCTTGGGGGCAGGCGAGAAGTGCCTCCTGCGCTGCAAGACCAGCTCTCTGCACTAGAGCGATTCTAGCTGACAGAGAATAAACGTGCAATGTTAGGAAATGCGCGTGACCTCTTTTTTTAAACACTGAAAGAACTAAGACATCTCCCCCTCCTCTAGCTAATGCTGGATGCCCAAAACATAGGCTGCAGGAACCCCCACGGAAGGAGTTGCCGTGTCGGCTGACATAGGCCTTGCAGCTTTCGGTGTGACTGAAGAAAGAGGAGGGACATGCGGCCAAGGTCAGCGGGAATCAGCTGCCAATGGAAGATGTGGGCTTTGACTGCAATCGGGGAAAGCACAGCCCGAGTCCCAGCGGGCTCAGCTGAGCACGGGGAGGGTGTACGAATGTGGCCAAGGGCCAAGGACAGCGGGGATGGGCTCTGGCACCCTCCCACGGGGACTCGTGGGGTGACCCAGGGCAGTCACGGGGGAGGCCAGGGCAGCCCAGTGAGCTGTGCTCTGGGTTTGCTGGGTGTTGACAGCCCCAACATCCTTGGTCCTCGAACCCGGCCACTCACTCGACCAGAATGGTGTGAGCACATCTCTGCGTGCGAGTGTCTGTTTTCCCCTGAATTCTGCACATTTCTTCCTTCTGTTTCAGAGAGCTATTCTCAATAAAACTAAATTGAATGGGCCTTTTATCTGACTAGTTATTCCTTTGGGTACCAAAGCCACGGAGAATTCCTTCCTGCTTGGATATAGAAATTAAAGGGGAAAAGTGTGCAGTGCACACGCTCGCGTTGAAAACAATCTGGATGGTTCTCCATCCATCCGCTGATGCTTTAGGGATCATTCCTGATATTGTCCTCCTCACTGAGCCGGGCAGTTGTATTGCCTTAGAGAAGCAATGAGGTATCTGAAACCACGTCCAGCTGCCTAAGGGAAGGCAGACAAAGATACCACAGAAAGCAAACAGCAAAGAGAAGGGAGGTGAGGTAAAACATATGAGAGAACAGAAGCGAAGCAGAGGTGAGGCTCAAAGCCTGGGGTAGGCACCTGACAAGTGAAAGAGGCTCGTCACGCAGACAGAAGAGAGGTAGCAGCAAGAAAATTGGGTGGTTCAAGCCACGCTGTGCTGAAGATCACATGAGCAGTTCCCCCAGAGGCTGCACTCAAGAAGCCAAAGTTCAAAGCTAGGGATGCTTCCGTGTTTTTCTTGGCTCACTTCCAGGTCATTTGATTGAAAAGATTCTAAATTTGACAACAACTAATGTTCAAAGAGGTTCAGATGTTTTTAAATCCATTCAGCTCATCCCTCCTTGAGATAAACATGATTGTGTCAATTGTTCATTTTAATAAAAGTTGACTCAAAACCAGCCCTTCAGAGCCGCAGAAGAGCGTGTTGGGGGGTGGTGTCTCAGTAAAGAGGAAAGTCAGGATGTTCAATTTTCAAAATGCTCAATAAAATCAGGGAAGAGCTGGCTCACTGTTGTCACTCTGCAGCCCTAGAGCTGAGTAAAGCATGAAAGGAGTGAAGCATGAGACAGAGGATGAATCATAGAATATCTCAAGTGGGAAGGGACCCGTAAGGATCATCGAGTCCAACTCCGTGCTCCTCGCAGGACTACCTAAAATTAAATCATATGATTAAGAGCATCATCCAGATGCTCCTTAAACTCTGACACGTTTGGTGCCATGACCACTTCCCTGGAAAGCCTGTTCCAGTGAGCAACCATCGTCTCAGTGAAGAACCTTTTCCTAATGTCCCCTCTGAACTTCCCCTGATGCAGCTTCATTCCATTCCTTTGTGTCTTATTGCTGGTCACCAGAGACAGATCAGTGCCTCCCCCTCTGCTGCCACCCTTGAGGAAGCTGTAGACTGTGATGAGGGCACCCCTCAGCCTTTTCTCCTCCAAGCGGAACAAACCAAGTGACCTCAGCTGCTCCTCATAACTCTTGCCCTCAAGACCTTTCACCATCTTGGTCGCTCTCCTCTGGACACACTGTAATAGTTTGATGTCCTTATACTGAGGTGCCCCAAACTGCACACAGTACTCGAGATGGGGCCACACCACTGCAGTGCAGAGTGGGACAATCACCTCCCTCGACTGGCTATCTATGCTGTGCTTGATGCACACCAGGTCACAGCTGGCACTTTTAGCTGTCAGGGCACACAGTTGGCTCACATTCAACTTGCCATCAACCCAAACCCCTAGATCTCTCTCCGTGGAGCTGCCCTCCAGCCTCTCGTCCCCCAATTTGTACGTGTAATCAGGACGGCCCTGTCCCAGGTGGAGAATCCGGCACTTGCTCTTATTAAATGTCATACGATTGGTGATTGCCCAGCTCTCTAGCCTTTCTAGACCTCTCTGTAAGGCCTCTCTACCGTCATGGGAGTCCACAGCTCCTCCTAGTTTAGTATCATTGGCAAACTTAATGTACATTCAATTCCTGTGTCCGGATCATTTATAAAAACATTGAAGAGAACTGTCCCTAAAATTGAGCCCTTGGGAAACCCACTGCTGACCAGCCGCTAGCCTGACATAACCCCATTTACTATAACTCTTTGAGCCCAACCCATCAGCCAATCACTCAGCCAACTTATTATGGACTTGTCTGGCTATGTGCTAGACTGTTTATCAAGATATCCAGTTTATCACAGATACTGTGAGAGACAGTATCAAAAGCTTTGCCACAATCCAAAAACACCACATCTACTGGCTTCCCTTGGTCAACTAGATGGATGACCTTGTCATAAAAGGAAATTAAGTTGGTTAAGCAGAACTTTCCCCTTGTGAACCCACGCTGTCTACAACCAATGACTGCATTGTCTCTCAAGTGTTTTACAGTAACTCCCAGAATAACCTTCTCCATAATTTTACCAGGCACTGAAGTGAGACTGACAGGCCTGTAATTACCACAGTCTTCCTTCTTTCCCACCTTGAAAACTGGAACATCAACTGCCAGCTTCCAGTCAACTGGCACCTCTCCAGACTCCCAAGATCATTGAAAAATAATGGAAAGAGGCCCCCCAATGACATCAGCCTGCTCTTTCAGTACCCTGGGACGAATCTCACGAGCTGCTGTGCCACTCTGCCTCCCCCTTAGGGATCAAAAAGAGTACTTGCATGGTGCGATACTCCTACCAATTTCCAGTGGACATTTATGAAAGCTAAAACTATCAAAATAGTAATTGCTACCATGGGGCTTCTACAGGCCAAATTTAGATTAAGTAATTTGCTTTTCCAAACATGTTAAGCTCTCAGCAGTTCATTTATTCATGTGTTTGTGGATTTAGCCACCCAGTTTATGTGTTCTTTTGATATCTAGCCTCTTATAATAAGTGGGCTGTAGAGGACTGATGTGTTTTACTACTACGCATTACTTCTAAGATTTAGTCTTGATCTGGGAATAGTAATTAGCAAATTGTGTCTCCCTCAAAAAAATTTTTCTGTGATGGCATCCACAAATTGGTGACTGAGAAGGACGTGCCTCGCCTTTATCTCATACTCATGTCATTTGTTTAACTACGCTACTATTTATTTTGGGAACTGGAGCAAATATGAACATAAAGCCACCTGCATAGTGAAAGGCATTTACTTCCTTTACTATGGAATGTCAGCATCATAAGTATTTCCTTAAGAAAAGTTAAAAAAAGAAGACTAGAATCATTTAAGAGGTCAAGAGCTTTGCTGAATAATAACCGATACCTACATGGAAGCTACAAAGCCTCACCATAACCTGTTCGTGCATTTCCTACCACTTAATTTGTGGACTGTCTAAATTAATACCAGGGTTCATTTGTTACCCTTGGTAAAATTTTGGCTGGTACATCTGCCAGATCAAATGCTGAATTGAATCAGGTTAAGCTAAATGCTTGCTTTATATCTAAATTTTCCAGTGGTGGTGGGATTCTGAGACTGCCTAAATACACTAACATGACTTAGAGAAGATAGGTACCAAAATTACTTTCCAGCCCAAGCTCTGTTAAATCAGGCAGGTTATTTTCATTTGTTCCATACCAAGACACATTCATACCAGAGAACCTCCAAGCGATTTTTGACAGCTGAAAGCTTTACTTAGGCTTGCTCAGCAGTCATCTGCAATAGAGTAACACGCACTACAACAATGTGTACCAGACAATTCACAGTCAAGAGGTATGCCACAGAATATTTTCTGCAACAAAACAGCCTCATTGTACTGATTGAATCAGGATACTTTATTCTAGAAACTTTGGTGTTAGTCCAGTCTGGGAGAACCACAAACCTAGCATGATTGTTGGGTTTTCCAAGTTCCGGAGGAAATTTTGTTGATTTACTTAGGACTTTTACAGTTACTTTTGATTCTTTGCAATCAAAATAACCGGAAAAATTATGTTCTTTGTTGCTACCTGTACAGCATTTTCACATGTAGATGAATTATTACTTCCAACACCGCTCAAGTCCTTTAACTGTAGTGGTAAAAACACTTGAGGAATTAAATACTATTGTGACTTCTTTAGCCTGGAAGTGTGAAATATGAAGAATAAAGCAGAGCAATGGCTGTCATGGGAAGCAGGTGGGAAGGAAATAAGAAATTCTGAGAAATGATCCATCTTGCCCAGCACCAGACAGACACAGCAGCACAGAAGCTGCTCCTAAAAAGGCTCGTGCAAAGATGCTATGGCCATGTTGGCACTCCCTCCAGGTACTCAGCAGTTGGAACAAATGCAAAACATCCACTAATATTATGCATAAATGCTCTTTGCCACTGTTTAAACCCATTACTTATTTAAGGCCATTACATTTTTTCCAGCTACCTGTGGACACAGAAGGTAAATTCCCTTCTGGGGGTTTGTTTTGTTTTGTTTTTGAGGCGAGGGGGTAACAATAAGTTTTAGGTTTGAATAGCTGTGCTGTGCTTTCCTTTCCTTCATCTAATCTCTGCTGATGTTAAGAAGTCTGCTTTTCCTGACAGGTTGTGTTTTCCAGATGTCTCCTCATTCCAGTGCTCCCCTTTAGTCACACTTTTCTGTGAGCAACAGTATACATAACACTTGTTGCAGACTCATTCGGGCCAGCTGCTGCCTCGAAGTGTCCCAAACAGCTGTCATCACAGGCTGTCAGCTCACCTTCAGCACAGTGTTTTTTTTTTATTGAAAGTTCTACAGTGCACATTTGAGGGAGCAGAGTGTCTAAATTCCCCCAGTGCAAGCAGAGGTAGTTTAATGCAAAATGGCCTGCTTTTATGCCAAGACTTCACATAAAAAAACCCAGAGATAAGGTGGCATCAAAAATTGTCCTAATTTATAGATCCACAATGGATACACATTTCCAAAATGCATGGCACAAAGTTAGAGGTACCTTTATTCCAGACGCAAGAATGACCCAACTGTTACAGTATATTGTATGACATTAATGTCATCTGATTGCAGCAAAAAATAGAGAATGCTTGTTTCTTTTAAAGAAAGCTTTGAAAAACACATGTGCAATTCTTTCTCTCATAGATCACAAGGGACAGCTACGGTACAAGTGAACTGAGAAAGCATTTAGTATCTAATGGGTTACTCCTACTCTTTGTACTCTATAATATTTCTGTTAAATGAAAAATAAATTAATGTCAACTTATTTGCTTGTTAAAAAGCTTCTTCCACTGGAAATTTTGTATATTTTTATAGGAATAAAAACTGGTGAGAAAAGGAATTTCTGAAATTAAGGGGATTAATTTTAAATTAGAAATCTGAACATTTCTCTGGAATTAAAAAAAACACTGCTTTGTTTTCATAAGGTTAAAAATACTGAATTTCTATAATGTTCCTTTGGCTAATAAATGACATTAAAATCCTACACATACAGACAACATTGTATCAAAATGAAACATATAAAAGACAAAATATCCTATTTTGAAATGTTATAGTGCTAACATAAAAGATGTTTTGCTATCTAGTGAAGTCAGAATATTCTTCCCATCATCCAAACTATAGCTGAAATAAATTACCTTTTAAAAATACTCGATTTTGACAATACGTTTTTTCCCACAGAAATCCTGTTTTGAAATGCTTTGATTACGTCCAGCTGAAAACATTTTGCTTCCCCTAAGTGTATTGCCATGTTTGTACATAGGGTCATTGCTCCCTTGGCTTAGCTATCTTCAGAGACAGATTAGTCCTAAGTATTGAAAACAAATTAAAAATTTACATCCAGCTCTGCAAGCTGCACAGGCTTACAGGTAGTCAGATGTCTTAGAGATAAATTCAAGCCTCTGAAAAATCAGGTATGACTTCCGGGTAAGTCAATGAGAGCTGCACCTCCTTTGACTAGCTCTGAAACTTGGAAACTTGTTATTGTAGACCCCCCAGTTTGGAGGTGCGCGTCTGGGAGTTTTTAAACATAGCAGGAAGAACAGCAAAGATGTCCTTCCTAGTGCCAGCAATATGTTGTCGTGGAATTACAGGAGCACATCCTTTATTTGTCAAAGCCTGCTGATTATCAGGGAGAATGGATGGAGACTGAGCCTACACGCTGTTTGTAAAGCATCAAAATTAAGGTTATGAGATTTGCAGAAAAAAAAAAAAGTAATATTCAATCTTTAAAATATTAACATGTTTTAATAAATCAGCTTATGTTTGCTATGTATGAGCTGCTTGGACATTTTAGCCGCGTCCATAATGTTTGTGTGTTTGCCCTGTCAAATCTTCCACGAGATTAGTTCCCAGAGCCTACAGCCCTAAGGGAGGGTGTGTTCCAGCCTGAGCTCTTGGAAGCCTAGTGCCTCGCTTTTCCGCGTGCTAAATCCATCAGGCTGATTTCACTCTGACTGTTCACAGGTAGTAACCTCCGGCAGGACTAACCTCAGGAAGAAGTGAACGTCCAGCACGGAGTGCATGTGTTAGCGGCAGCTTACGCAAACATTGACAGCTTCACACTGAGAAACCGTGAAATCCATGAATGATGACTAAAGTAATTTTAGCTTAAAAAAAACCCCGAGGTTTGTCAAGCGTCATTGTTTTGGACTTCTCGCGACCTCACTTAGCAGAATGGTCCCACTGCCTGTAACCTTTGTCTCCAGTATTTTCAGTGATAACTAGCTTTGTAGGCATTTGTTTTCTATCATCAAATCATTAACTGGTAATGCAATTGTTAGTTTCATTTCCCCGGTTCTAATACATTTTGCAGCCAGTACCCATTCCCAGTTCATTAACTGACTGACCTCAGCATTAACACCCCCTCTGCTGGGGTTGCCTTGGAAACAAAGCTTCCTGTGCGTAATCCAAGCTTATCTAGCTCTTTATCCTACATGTGACCCTTAATTACTTGCTAAATTAGAATGGTTTTCTGAAAATCACAAGAGGAGGTTAATATGTTCTTCCAGAGCTGGTCAAGCTAAGATGACACTAAATTCACAGGGAATTCAAATTACATGATCCCTGAAGGCGTCTCTTTCAGAAGGAAGATGAACTTTCCCAAAGGGAGGCAGTGTGCCATGATAATGCTCCTGTCACTCACTTTCCTTGCCCTGCTTGTCCAGCTACAGCTTAATCCAGTATGAACAATGTAGTAAGTAAATATCAGATTGATTAATTACGGTGCAAGATTCAGTAACCACTTGTCTTCTGTAATTAACATTGTAATTGAAATTAAGTCATACTCTTCATACACAGATTTCTGGACTAGGAGGAGGAACAAGGGTGAATCTTCAAGGCTGTGACAGGGAAATTAACGAAAAATAATGACGGCGTCAAAATATTAATTGTCTCTTTAAACGTAGTACATTTTAAGAAACTCTTCAGTTAAAAAGAAAAATTACTTTATTACTTCCACATGTCTTAGAGTAGAGATGAAATGGGGTTGGTTTGTCAAAACATTGCTTACAATTTCTGAAAATACACCTTTCCTTCACTGATTTGATAAATGGAAATTCTAAGAAAAGGTGATGCTTTCTAGGATGGCCAGTGGTTTTCCTCTCCATTGTTTCCAGTGGCACATTTCTTAAAGGAGAGTGAGTTTTTCGCTTACGTGAGCAGCTTTATAAAGCTATGCTAAGGCTAAAATGCTATCAGATGGTCTCAGTTCTTTCCTCTGCCCCCTTTCAATGTGGTCTCTTTTAGCACGTCCAAATGCTCACAACATTGGAGGCTGAAGGACAGATTCATAGGTATTGTATATCTACAGGGTCTTTGACTTCCCTGCTCAGACCTCTGGAAAATATGATGGCATTTTTCTAAGTTATGTCAGAGAAATGATACCATCTATTGCTTGGCAGGATCTGAGACAGCTACGGTATTTAATTTATGATTATACAGAATTTATCTTCCTACCAATGGATCCCCCACCCAAGGAAGTATTTTATGAAGGTGCATTTTAGATGTGCAAGAGATTAACAAGCATTAGGCAAGAATATATTCACATGTTCTTTGGTGTTTCTGCTGAAACTTTCAGCAAATATGATAATGCTTTTCTGAGTGAGTGTCTATCCACTGGTTACTGGACTGATGGTGGCAAATATTTTCTTGAATAGAGAAAGCTGTCAGTCCCTGCTAATCCAAATAGGCTTCAGGCCAGTAAGCCATTTTCTGTTCTTTCTTTGCTGAACCATCATTTCCCTGTTACTGTATTTTAATTCAAATGTAATTTTCAGGACAGAATTCAACAAAGGTCTTGCAAATAGCAAAGATTTTTTGTTTCCTGTAGTGAGTTCATGTAGTCAAAATGACTTCAAGAGACAGTTCCCTGTCTCAACTGCTAATTTCTATTATTTGTGAGTCTCTGGATGTTTTCCTGTATGTCACAGTGGACTGTAGGGCAGCTTTCCATGCCTGGAAAGAAGACTTTCAAAGGAGTGAGCTTCCATTTTGAAATGAGGTTTTAAAAATCCTCCATGCACAATTGCTAACACAGCCTAGTAACAATGATAAAATCTTTGGATGCCAAATCTTTGGATTCTTGAAAGCGACCTAGGTTTTCATGTGAGCACACACACACAAATATGCCTACACCCTTTCTCCCTCCCTTAGAGTACTAGACTTCATAGATTTCATCTTCACTGAGAAAAACACCTTATTATCAGGACTGGTGAGCCCTATTACATTTGGGGGTGGGAGGGGGCTTTCCAAGCATTTTGAATATTTTTTCCAACAGTTTTGATTTTCAGAAGAATGTAGAAAGCATTTTAAGACATCAACCCCAGATACCCACCCTTCCCTTACTTCAGTCTTTACCTTCAAGGTATGGGGAATTAACAGGGATGGAAAACAGGATTACTGATGTTCAGTCCTGTCCCGTGTCCCCCCCCCACCTTCCAGCCCCCTATAACACTAGGAACAAGGAAATGAGCTTCCTTCTTGCCAAGGGTACACTTTGGAGACGGGTCAGTTCAGAAACGTAGGCCTGATCTTCATATTCATTGTGGGAACCTCATGACTACCATAGGAAATCAGGCCAAAGAAAAATTAGAAGGGTGCTGAAAAGACAGGGGGAAATGGAGATCATGGCATCTGGTGGCCAGAGAGAGGCCTGACACATATTCCCCTGGGGACAAAGGAAAGAGACAATTATCTTCATCTCTCAGTCTAGTGATGTGTCCTCTACTCTTCCTTTGTGTAGGTAAGAGGAGAGGAGGAGTAGAAAGGGAGAATATTCTACCATCTAAATGAATGCTTAGCTACTAGGTTGCAGCAAGCTGTGATTGGTTTCTCTCATAGCAAAACCACCAGGGGAACAAAGGTATCTGAAGGAGAGACCTCTTCTAAAAAAACTGACTTTGTTGTACCATTAGATTGACATTGTTACATGGAATGAAGACAATCAGTTTGAAAACAAATTCTGGAGATCCCAAGCACTTGAGATTTGTCTCCAGCTGCTCTTAAGCTATTTAATCTTTGTCCTTGGTTTATTTCTTTGTTTTACATCCTTTTGATCTCTATCTTGGAACAAGAAAAAAAAATAGTTGTACAATAATGCCTTATAGTCTATGGCATATTCCATTTTAGGATTCTAAAAAAAGGTAAATAATAAGATATATAGGAATAGTTTCAACTCTGGGCTGTAATGGAAAAACTTTTCAGTTTCCTGTGGCAAAACTGAACAGAATACTTCAGAAAAGAAAGAATAACAAAACAAACATAGAGTGCTTGAGGGATCTAGGTAGGCAGTCAGCAAGATCCTTCAGTTACCTCAGTGTGCCATGTAACTCACTTACAGAAAGAGTTTTAGGGGTTTTGTAGTGACCGATACATTCTCTACCAATGTGGTGTCCTAGACTGTAGAGTATGGCAGATAAACTCTGAGGAGTCTTGCTGTGGTGTTTCAACCCACAGCCACTTCACAGAATTTCTCTGGATCTTTTACGATCACCACTGCTGCAGCAGGGAGTGGTGAGGGCTGTGTCCTGGCACTTCAGCTGCTCCAGTTCTTAGCCCAGCACATAATTTTGAATGTGTCTTTGTTAAGAAGAAGTTTCCACTAAGAAATTTATCTGAAGCTTGAACACATCTTCCTTTTGGTCAGCTCCACTACAGCCATTATGACACCTTCAAGCACCAGAGCAAGCTTGCCCAGAGGTTTGAGGCATTTGCTTTGTTTCAAGGCTGAAACAGATCACATGGCTGTGACGATCTTGCCCATGAAGGTCCTGCTTGACCAACCTAATCTCCTCCTATGACAAGGTGACCCACTTAGTGGATGAGGGAAAGGCTGTGGGTGTTGTTTACCTGGACTTTAGTAAAGCCTTTGACACCATTTCCCACAGCATTCTCCTGGGAGAAACTGGCTGCTCATGGCTTGGATGGGCCTACTCTTCACTGGGTAAAAATCTGGCTGGATGGCTGGGCTCAAAGAGTTGTGGTGAATGGAGTTAAAACCAGTTGGTGGCCAGTCACAAGTGGTGTTCCTCAGGGCTCAGTACTGGGACCAGTTCTGTTTAATATCAGATCTTTATCAGTGATCTGGATGAGGGGACCAAGTGCACCTTCAGTAAGTTTGCAGATGACACCAAGTTGGGCGGGAGTGTTGAACTGCTTGAGGTTAGGAAGGCTCTACAGAGGGATCTGGACAGGTTGGATCAATGGGCCAAGGCCAGTTGGATGAGATTTAACAAGGCTCAGTGCTGGGTCCTGCACTTGGGTCACAACAACCCCATGCAATGCTACAGGCTTGGGGAAGAGTGGCTGGAGAGCTGCCCCAGAGGAAAAGGACCTGGGGGTGTTGGTTAGCAGACAGCTGAACATGAGCCAGCAGTGTGCCCAGGTGGCCAAGAAGGCCAACAGCATCCTGGCCTGTATCAGCAGGAGTAGGGAAGTGATCGTCCCCCTGTACTCGGCACTAGTGAGGCTGCACCTCGAATCCTGTGTTCAGATTCAGACCCTCACTACAGGACACTGAGGTGCTGGAGCATGTCCAGAAAAGGGCAACGAAGCTGGTCAAGGTCTAGAGCACAAGTCTTAAGAGGAGCGGCTGAGGGAACTCGGGGTGTTTAGCCTGGAGAAGAGGAGGCTGAGGGGAGACCTTATCATTCTCTACAACTACCTGAAAGGAGCCTGCAGCGAGGTGAGTGTCAGTCTCTTCTCCCAAGTAACCAGCGATAGGATGAGAGGAAATGGCCTCAAGTTGTGCCAGGGGAGGTTGAGATTGGACATTAGGACAAATTTCTTCACCGACAGGGTTGTCAAGCATTGGAACAGGCTGCCCAGGGAAGTGGTTGAGCCATCATTGCTGGAGGTATTTAAAAGACACATTTAGATGTTGTGCTTAGGGACATGGTTTCGTGGTGGACTTGGTAGTATTAGGTTTACGGTTGGACTCAATGAACTTAAGGGTCTTTTCCAACCTAAATGATTCTATGATGGAAAATTTCTGTTTTGGAAAACATTCAACTATGGTTCTCTGCTGGCTTCAAGTCAACAGCAAAAATTCCATGGATTTTAGTGGAAATGTGCTCTGATCCATGGAATTTTTTTCTGTTGCTGCTAAATATTGATGCTGGAAAGTTGTTGGGAGCTTTCCATCCAAAAGTAAGTAGGTCAATCCTGTAATTAATGTTAAGAACTACATTTTGCCAGTTGTTAATCATAAGAACTCTCTTCCTCTGAGTTTTAAGGAGTCTGCTAGTGATCTAACTAAAGCAGAAGGAAGGATGTGCAAGCCACAGATTGCAAGAGCACTATCCTGTTAAATCTAGAAAGAGTGAATGTAAATTATTTTTTACATAGTAGAGAGGAAAGACTACCTCCCTTGACCTGCTAGTGACGGTCTTCCTAATACTGCCCAGGAGGCTGTTGGACACCTTTGCCACAAGGATGCAATTGCTGTTTCATGTCCAATATGTTGTCCATTAGGACCCACCACAAGGTCCTTCTCTGCAGAGCAGCTTTCCAACTCGTCGCACCTCAGGCTCTCCTGCTACATATGGTTATTTCTCACCAGGTGCAGGACTTTGCATTTCTCTTTGTTGAACTTCACAAGATTTCTGCTGGCCCATTTCTTCAGCCTGTCCAGGTCTCTCTAGAAACAGAGTCACTGTTGCAAGCCAGGCCTAGGAAACAGGTCCACTCTTCTTCTAGGTGAAATAGCACTAAGAGTGGAAATGGGAATGTGTATGGGGTAAATAGTGAAACTTCGGTTGTTCGTGATAGTCCGTATTCTGAACATTTAAAGCCTTAGCTGTGCTGAGTGTTGCCTTTTTGATGGTGTAATCCACAGAGGTTTGTTTCTGTTCTTGGGCAGGATAGACAAAAAGTTCTAATCAGGACTGAAAAAGCCATGAGAATAATGCTTATAGAAAAGAAGCAGTTTGTGATTTTCCTTTTTCCAGAAAACTAAATACTTTGAAGAATTCTGTTCTGCCTTTGCACAGCCATGCATAAAAAGCTTGTCAGGACCACTGGTCTATTATTTTCAAGCATTACCATAGCCACCGACAGAGTAACTGAAACACGTGCATGTTTTCTTGGCAAAGTTTTAAAATACTTGCACCTCCAAATTAAAAATTCCCTTTTGGAAAGCTGGTACATGATTAAAGCCTGGCTGTTGGAGTGTCCATGGCTGCCTGGAAGTGAACCGAGGGTTCTTCTAAAGGATAAAACAAATTCTTTTTGTGTTTGAACAAATATAGATAATGCTGACCAGTATTTTACTCACCATGGGTCTAGACTGCAACAAGCAGGAAACTCTGCGGAGAGAGAGGTGATGTTGCTGAAGGATGTTGAAAAAAGGAGAGAAGGGCAATCAACTACCATGCCATTTGATGCAAGGTTCATTTTAAATGAAGGTATGTGTGATAGAGATATATGGTTCAGACCTCGCTGGCTCTGCTACTGATATGAGGAAACCAGTAGTTCTATGGTAGTTTGTTTGATGCCTTTTAGGCATCCACTTAAGATGAGCTGACCCTTGCCCTTTTTAGTACTTACTTCTCTGTTCTAGCTATACAAGGAGCCTAGGATGGTCATAGCAGAGATACATGCCTACCCTGCAGATGTAACTGTCTAAAAAGTGAGGTGAGATTAATCTACCGTGTAACCATAGATGAGCCTCTTACTACCTTTGTTACCTTCAGTTACAACCAGACTCAAAAGTTGTGACACGTAATGGGGTCATGTCCTCAACTAACGGTTATACTGGCCCACCTTCCCATGTATGTGCAATTCTAATCTGCAAAAACCTCTTTTTCTAAGTTTACTGATAGTTTATGCTGTTGAAGAAGATGGCTTACATGCATTGGTAAGAGTCCTTTGTGCTGGTATAAATTGTGCATAGTGTGTATTGTGCATTCTGTAGAAAAATTGGGAGTGCAATACCTTTGCAGACTTGGTACAATGATAGATAGGCCCATGTTAACAGAACATTATACAAAATGCAATATATACCTGTAGAACTAGGCTGCTGAGAAACATCTTTGGCAGAGATTGTATTTTCTGAGATAGAAGTTACCACAGAAGAGACCACAGTGATCTTGACAGTAGGCATTGCAACAAACATGGGCTTTAATTAAGACTTTTCATGCAGTTTGCACTGCTAGGGAGCTTCCCAGAATAGCTACATGGTTACACACACGTTTACATGTATGGGTCAAACTTCCCAGGCATTAATCAAACCTCCTTGGCACCAAGAGGAATGAGAATTTAACCGTGTTAAGTGCAAGGGACACAAAGGGAAGAGACGAAGAAAACTGGTCATTTGCTGTCTTTTTAAATGAAATATTTTGAAGTTTGATATCCCTAGACCTTCTGCCACTTTGCCAATGTATGTTTAAAGTATGTATTTATACATGTGCAAGTTTGTATGTGTGCATATACATATGCTCATACTGTTTGATTACTTAATTTTGTTCTTCAGCTGAGGGAAACGAGTAACTGAACTGAGACAGTTATCGCAGTGTAGAGGAGCCATTCAGTACAGAGTGATTATACAAACTAAGTGGAGTTTTCCTTTTTAACAATATGGTAATTAAGAAATAACCATACGGTGATCTGGGAAATCCTGTTCCTTGACTACTACTGCTGTCAAGTACTCTGGAGTTTTGCATGCTCTGTGACAATTATGAAACAGCTATGAAGTCTAATATAAAACAAAGGGGCAGAATCAGCCAAATGACGGAAGAGTTGACAGCAAGAATGATATGTGCAAAAGTAGCTGCATAATGTTCTATTTTACCTACTACTAAGTTGAGACAATTTAATATAACATCATAAAGTTATGCAGTACAGCATCTGTTCTCTTAAATCATGTATTGCTTCTATGCTAGTGCCTCTAAGTGGCAGAATTTCAGACCTGCTTATGTGTGTGGGTGAATGGGTAAGAGAGAGATTTGTTTCAAGTCTAGTGCTTTCGGTTTTGTAGTCTCTTTCAGTGTGGCTCAGTTGTTTTATTGGCACAGTTCCAACATTACTGCCAAAGGTATGAAGTAAGACAGGATAGGGCTTCATGCTGTTCTGTCTGGATCTCTGATGCTTACACCATTTTATTCTCCTGAAGTAATTGCAGCATACTGTATTGCTCCAGTGTTCTAGAATTTTACCTGAAAAATTACTTTCTAGATCTTTAAAAAACAGAAAAACAGCTGAGTTTTCTGTGTCTAGCTAGCTGCCAAGAAGAGACTCCCAATTCCCTTAACATCTCCCACAGATATACTCTAAAAAATATTTAAATTATTTAGAGATATTTTAGAATGTAGTTGGATGGAAGACACTAAACAAAACAAAACATCAAGTACTTCTTTCTCTATGTTAACAAGTAGTACCTTACCAATACTCAAGATATTTACGTAAGTTCTTCTAAAATTTATCTCAGAAATATTTTGCTTGCATGGCTCATCTGATCGATGTATTTACTTAATCCTTTGTGTAACTGAGAAAGAAAATGTACGTTTCCCAGTGAATATGTAAGGTTTTACTTCCATCCATGCTGAAGTAGATGTGTGCCATTTAAAAAAAGAACTTAATCCCTCCTGAATGACTCCAAGATCATCCTCTTCTTTAGCAGGCTCTGAACCTACTTACTGACTCTTAAATTGCTCATACTCGCAGATTAGGTAAGAGGAAAAGAAGGGATGTCAGAAACAAATGGATACAAAAAAGGTAGAACAAAACACAAGGGTGGAAAGAAATTGAAAAACCCACCCCTGATAATCATTTTCTGTTGGAATAAGGCTGTAAGACAGAGCGATAGATGGTATGTAAAAATGAAAAAGATGTTCTAACCGTTGGTTCAGTTATCAGTTTAACAGGGGCACCAGAGTCAGGTGGACTGCCGCTCCAGGGAAACAAAGCTGACACCTGCCCCTACTCTGTGCTGCTGCACACCGACAAACAAACATCCGCATTTCTCACCCTTATACATCTGACCCTCTCTGAAGCGGTGTCCGGACCACTAACCAACTTTCACCACTGTCAGCTCGCATAATCGAGGGCATGACTGCCACCACAGCTTTGCTTTGCTCACCTCATGGAAGAAAGCTGGTCCCTTACGTTGTGAGAAACGCTATCTGTTTTGCTGCAGGATTTCCGACTACTCTAAAAATGAACAGATAGAGCCTATGTAAGTGGGGTCTTTGCTAAGGAAGCAATATTGAGGGAAACGAAGAGATTATTTACCCTTCAAACACTGCAGACTGTTAATCGCACGCAGCCGTGCGTACAAGGCCGCAGTACAAGAGAACGCACGACCGCCGAAGG